>NC_083341.1:23622211-23924028 GCF_019175385.1 Lycium barbarum
CCATGAATCGTGCCCATTTAATAACCAATATTAATGTTGCAATAAAGGTAATAAAGGGTAATAAAGCCTAATAAAGACTAATAAAAGTCGGAAGAATCTTGGGGGTCTTCTGTAATGGTGCATTGAATGACGTGTGACCAGTGAGTCGGTACGCTCCTCCAGATCCTTTGTAGTTTCTGTCTCTAGTAGCAGTTACCAAAGTACTTCTCCGGAATGTCGTATGATTTCCCGGAACCCCTCGCTTGTTGACTCGAATCTGACCTATCCCCATCGGCACGTGTCATCTTTTGATACGTCCACTTGGTGTTTATGAATTTTGCCCTATACAAAAATACTTTTCAAAAATATTTTTCATGAAAAATATAATTTCTATCATACCAAATAAATTTTTACAACATTAACTACGTTTCAACTCCAAACAAGTGAGGATCGGCTATATGAAGTTTTACTGGTCATGTTTTTTTACTTTTATTCAAGCTCAACTTGTGTCATTATCATAATATAAAGATAAAATTGAAAAAGTTAAATATATATAAATAATTAGTAAAAATTTTCTATATCTTTACGAAATATATATAAATCTATGATAAGGTCAAAAACTCCTAGAAAAGCTACAGATTAAAAATAAATGTATTGACGAGAATAATTTTTTATATCTTTCGACTAGTAGATAGCACATAATGAATCTTTTTCTTTCATTGTGTCCTATTTTTCCATTTTAACAACTTCACTCACTATAATTTCGCACCTATATATGAACTGGTACATATGTAGATTGATGTAGAATATGATCAAACCATCTCAAGTGACATTCTCTCATTTTATCCTTAATGTGTGTTACTTGCACCTTCTTATGAATGTGGTAACTTTTAATTTTTTTTGGTCTTGTATGACCGCATATGGATCCATCTTATCTCCGCATCTCTCAACTCTTATGAATATGTTGGCGGCCTAACATTTACCATATAACATTGTCGATCTTATAATTGCTATGTATAACTTATGTTCACTTTGGTGGACATCCTTCTAAAATATAGCAAATCGGTGGCACTTCTCCATTACACTATATTAATTCTCTAAGTAACATCTTCATTATCATTTCATTCTTTTGTAATAACGGGTCTATATATCTAAATTATTTTTGTTTTGAGCTTTGACAGCACAATCCCGTCTGGTCAATGTGATAGTAACAAAGCTTGGGAATTTCTTTTATTTAAGGGTTTTATTACTTGAATTAGGGCAAGTTGTGTTGCCACTGCAGAATTTCAGGAATTAGGAGAGCTCGAAGAAGACATTTCAACAACACCATTTTATTTTATTTTCGTCAAAGGGTGGGGAAGACAAGGAGAATGACATTATGATAATCAACTTTTTGCACTTAATTATAAGGTGCAGGATAGTAGTTTAATTAACAATAAATGTTACTCCATCTAATTTTAAGAAGTCATTGCTAACTAAAACAAATTAGCTTCACAAGTTTTTGAAGAAAAGAAAAAAGACTTAACAATATTCAGTAAAAAGTTATTGATTAGTGAAAAATTCAGCTCAATTTTCTTTTTGGCTTAATAAAGACATATTTTTTTTTATATATATAATTAGGCAGTACAAAATGTGACGCTTCTCCTCAGCACCTAGATCGAAAGGGAAAGCGGGGAATCAAAATAGAACAAGGTAGTAGTATTAGTATCAAAATATCATTGTTACAACCATCTATAAAAAAATAATCAGCCACTGAGTTGATTTTTCTCAAGATCTGTTGCACAGGTGATTCCCAAGGTCATTAGTAGCAACTTGTATTCATATGTAACGATGCAACATTTGTCATTTTTCCTCTTGGGCATGAAGCAAACTACTCGTGAATCTGTTTCATTCTGCAAAGAAATTATGTTCAATTCGTGTGCGAGTTTTAATCCAGCTTAATTGATTTTTAAAATGCTTAAAACAGTTTTTAGTTTCTTTAAAAAAATCGTCCTCATTGTATGGTCGACACAAAAGTAAATGGATAATGAATGGACTGAATTATTTATAACCCTACTAGAGTCTTATGCCAAACATAATCTTGTGAAATACACGGTTCTTGATTATGACAATATCTCTACCCGATATATGGCCAAAATTCATCTTATATAGGCATCAAAACTGAAGATATTAATGCTGCTTATTATCACATTTTCCTCTTTTTTCCTATCAAAGTAAACAAGACCAATAGAAAATTTTAAAAATGAGAAAAAGGAAAAAAGAAATATGTGTCACTTGCCACATGGGTGGGTAGCAAAATAGCTGAACTGTAGACACCCTTGCTTCGAAAGGTCCCTTTCATTTTATTTTCTTTCCTCCTCTTTCCTTTTCCTTTATTTAAATGAACACAACAATTTATAGGAGGACCACAAAGCCAAACAAACATATCAAAATTGCTGTTCTAATAGATTTTCCTTTCCACACTTTCCTCGCTACAACAAACTTCACAAGAAAGACAATAAGCTAACCACTTTAGCTAACAAGTCATGAAAAATCAAGAACAAAAAATCAACCTTGAAACTCTCGCCGATCATGATCATTGTCATGATTTCTTCTCCAACTCTTCTTCTAATGGCTCGAATTCTCTTTCGAGGGCTGCAACATCATCATCATCATCTTCTTCTTCTTCTTCTTCTTCTTCTTTTTCCTCGAGCAATGCACGAATCCCAAAAGAGTACGAATCCAAAGAAAGCTCGCGAAAAATTCAAGAAGTCAGCCGAAATGATAATAATGAAGAGAAAAAGGAAAAGAAGAGGAATGAGGGCGATGACAAGCACCCAACCTATAGAGGAGTACGTAAGAGGAGTTGGGGAAAATGGGTGTCCGAAATTCGAGAGCCAAAAAAG
Source organism: Lycium barbarum (assembly GCF_019175385.1). NCBI lineage: Eukaryota > Viridiplantae > Streptophyta > Magnoliopsida > Solanales > Solanaceae > Lycium > Lycium barbarum. The sequence continues at coordinate 23,625,076 of NC_083341.1, forward strand.
AAATCAAGAATATGGTTAGGTACTTACTCTACGGCTCAAATGGCGGCTCGAGCTCATGACGTTGCGGCTTTAGCCATCAAAGGCCACTCGGTTTACCTTAATTTCCCTCATCTGGCTCATCAATTCCCGCGTCCGGCTTCTTCTTCTCCTAAGGATATACAAGCAGCAGCCGCAAAGGCTGCTTCCATCACATTTCCTGAAGACGATGGAGGAGAAGAAGAAGAAGAAGTAGTTCGAGTCGAGCCAAATCGGATTGAATTCAAAAGTTATAATTCGTCAACCAATTTATTCTTAGAAGACACTCAAGAATCACAAAATTCTCTGTCAAGAGAGGATGATGACACATTTTTTGACTTGCCTGATCTTTCCTTTGATGTGGTGGATCAAAATGACCATTATTGGTGCACAATGTCCGCTTGGCAGCAGCTGGTTGGAGCTGACACTACTGTACACCAGCTCGATGAGCCATTTTTGTGGGAATAGTTGGGTTAAATGCTTGCTCGCATGGAGTGTTTACATCAGTCAAAAGTTTGACTTTAGTAGTTACTATAAATTTAAGTATACATATAAGTATGTGTGTACATATGCCTTAAATTCATTGGTTTGATGTAACTAGAGTGAGGTAAGTTTTTAGGTATGTAGTTACTTTTATTGTTTTTTCACTCGGTGTTTGACATTTGCTTCTAGGCCTAATTAATTCGAATTCGCACTCTCGAAGGCCAATAAGGAGGAAGCACTCGCAGCTGATCTTTTTTATTCCTGGGTTCGAGCCCAAAACTTTTGATATTTAGGATGGACAGATACTATCCATCCACCAAAATTCAAAATGGTACTGGATTGATGTAACTAAGATAGGGTAAGCTTTTTACATTACTTTTCCTTCCGATGTCCGGTTATTTTTTTATGCATGTAGCTGTGGGACAAAAAGGATTGTGTGTACTCTGAAGTAATTTTTATTTTGTTGTTTTGTCAAACCCAAAAGGTGGAGCTTGTGTTCATATGACTTAAATAATGAGTTTGGTTTGCTTTTCTTGAATTATGGCTTGCAGCTTAGAGGATATATTTAGTAGTTCCACTTTGTTTTTGACTTCTTGCGAGTATTAAGGCATTTCCATTCCAGTGGAAATGTGATCTGGGTTGAATAGTGAAAAAGATATCGAAAGTTGTCCTAATTTTTTTGCTCCATTTATGTGTGCATGATAATATTAGCTGAGAATCTGAGATACACAAGAATTCTACCTTTTTTTTTTTTTTTTGGAGGGTTTTAGGGGTGACATTATATTTAGGGAAAAAACTCAAATATGTCATCGAACTATCAAAAAAGGCTCATTCATGCTACTCGTCAGGGGCGGATCCACCCTTTAGGGTGGGCGTGCCATGACACCCCTTAGATTGATAATTTTTTTATATAGCTATGCTGCAATTTGTTTAAACTAGGTTAAATATTTGATCGTGCCACCCCCAGTCGCATATTAGACAAAAGTGCCATGACTAGTAGATACAAGTTTGCATCTATCTAGAACTTTTTCGACTCCCGTTTTTCTTTGTGCTTTTTAATTCCTTTGTATCAGTAATTTCCTTTTCGGCTCTCCCAATTTTCTATTTATCTTTTTATTATTTATATTGTCTTTCCTCTATTCTATTATTTTATCTGTGATCTCTAGCGAGAACACACAAATAGAAACTTCAAGATCCCTTAAATTAAACATTTTTCTTAATCTCAAATCTGTGAGTATTTAAATTGAAAAACTTGGGTCTCAATGGGAATTTTGGATTGAGATCAAAATTCATTTTATTTTTTATTTTTTATAATTTATTTTGTTTATTAGTCCCTCAGTCCATGTTTACTTGTCTATATTTGACTTGGGACACTCTTAATAAGCAATAAATAAAATGAGAAATGAATTGGAGTACTTAATAATAAGGCAAAATAGGTATAAAATGGTAAATTATGTCTTGGTTTTTCAAACTATACAAGTTACAAGTAAAAGCGGACATATATTTTTAGTATAGTGGACAAATAAAAATGGACGGAGGGAGTGTCTTATAAAAAATTGTGCTATTCTATAATTATTAAATTCAATTTAAATCACTTTACTACTTAAATTGTGATAGAAATTTCGTAAGCATTGCTTAGATAAAACATGAAATTTATGATTTATTTTTGAGAACTTGTAGTTTATCTAATTCTACATTTACTTATGGGGTGTAATTATGAGTTTTTCTATTATTTTTCTTATTTTAATTGGTGTAATTCCCTTATTGAAGATGTTATTTTACTTGTGCAAGTTCATTTTCTAATATACATAAAAGATGCAAGTCCCTTGGTGAAAATGTTGATTTTACCTTGTTATTAATGGGTGTGATTCCTTGTTTAAGATGTTGATTATGTTCGTTTCTTGATTCTTGAGATGTAATTTTCATATTTGCAAACAAAAAAAGGCTTATCAAGTTGACCCGAAAAACTAAAAAGAGATGGACCCGACCCAACACGTTCCTAACAAGATGTACATTGAAGAAAATTATGGCACCCGGCACCTTGAAGTCCTAGATCCGCCTCTGCCACTTGTTAATAGTTGGGTTCACTTATGCCATTGTCCTGACAGTGCCACTAACCACGTAACGGAGCTACTACCAGATTTTACCACGTGGCATTATCTAAACCTTTGATTACTTACTAGCCCCACCCTCTCACCCCCTTTTACGAGTGACATATGTGAATCATTTCATTAAGTCGAGTGACATATTTGAGCCTTTTCTAAAAAAAGAAAAAAAAAAGAAATTTGAAAAAAACAAAATCAGCCTACGTGGCCTTTTGGTTCTTAGAAGTAAAAAAGCATTTTTTTGGAAATTTTGAAATGTTAGAATAAAATTGCAAAGTGCTTTTCATTGCTTTCAAAATCAGCGGGAGCACGAGATGAGGTGTTTTACATGATAGGGGGCAAGGCTTAAGCCTCGTGGCACTAGGTGTAAGCCTCATGAACCTTTAATTTTTAATATATTTTAAATTAATAAAATAAAAAATCAAATAAGGTAAAATTAAATAATAGTTTATAAATAAATAAGTGAATATGTATATAAATTGCTTTATCTTAAAACGCTAATTAGAATCAATAATTGACTAAAAGATAATTAAAACTATCGGAACTGTTTCATTACAAAATTAATTACATTTAGAAATTTACAAACGTACAAAGAGCAAAATAGCCGGAAAATAAATAAAATCAAAGAAGGAACCTACATTCAAATTCGTCAAACCAAAGCAAATTTTGAAGGATGATGCATTTTTGCTTTCTAACTTGTAAATTGATAATCATTTTTTTTTACCCGGCCCCGGTAGAAGACAAAGAAAAAGAATAAAATTAGGGTTAAGAACAGAAAATCTTTTGATTCTAAGTTTTAAACTTTTATACAATTTAATAACAAGTTGATTATTCTGTTTTATGGTACTAAAGTAAGGAATTATTTAGCAATTTTAATTCTAATCTGGAGAGATTTTCTGGGTTTAAGCCCCGAAACAAAAACTCGCTCAATGCCTAAGCGTATACGCCCCGCGATACTTTCGCCCTGATACGTTTGTTTTCCGGTGAAAACATATTCAATTAGAAAAACCAGTTAGAGATTTGATTTTATAGGGTTTGAAGACAAGTGGGACGTATCCAACCCCGAGAACTCTTTTATGAGCCCAGTCCAGAGTAGTATTTGATAGTGGGTAATGCTTAACAAGTAATAAAGACAATGAAAACCGATCTAAGAATCTAAAAATAAGAAAGTAATAATCTCGTGTATATTGCCCGTTCAGAGAGAAAAAATAATGTTTACAAGAGTATGAGAAGATGAAAAAGATGCCTAATTCCTTCTATCCTAAGCCAAGTTTATATAAGCCAATCTTTAACTTTTCAAACCCTATAGTACGGGTGATGTGACGTTACTGTAGCCCCAACGTGCACTCATGTTGCGGCACTCTGATCGAGGTCTATGGATGTGACGGGAGTTGGTGGGAGTGGAGGCCAGCTGGACGGATCCTGAATCTGCTGAGCATCCGGTCTTGCAAATCAGCCCCGGGTACCCTTTTTACCCCATACAATGCTTTTACTATGCTCCGTCTCAGGGCGAGCCATTTGAACCAATGACATTTTTAAGGAGAAGAAGAAGTAGCATTTTAATAATAGGAATTAGAAACTAAAAATTGTAGCTTTTTGGAAGCAGAAGTAAAAAATTACAGTAATTTGTTTCAATAAAAATTACTACAAAATTACTCTATCAATAATTTTTATTTAGAAATTAGCGTTTATTAAATTCCAAAGAGAATCAAACCATTGGAATGACATCCCCTTTTCCTTCTATGTCATGGCTTTTTCTCCATTATCTCCCAACTCTCTCTTTTTTTTTTTTTTTTGGAAAATCTCAACAAAAGATAATTTTTTTAACTAAATAAAATTTAAATTTTTACTAAAATCTCAATTAATAAATTATTATAACCAATTCTCTTTTTAAATAATACAATGTCAAAGTAAATTTGTACATGTCTGATTTGGTCTGTAGTTTCAAACACAAATTGATTTTCTAATATTAACAAAAGTAATTCTTAAATGACATAAACAAGTACAGATTACTATACAAGTCTAAAATCTTTATTCTGAAAACCACTTTCTAATAAATTATTAAAAATAAGCAGATTTTAAAATTTTGACCAAATAAGTTTGGATATCTAACTCTAAGGAGGATAAGCCCGATTTCATCAAACATTTCCAAATCGCCGTACTTTTCGTCCGTTTCATCAGTGCGTTGCTTATATGCTTAACTTGTAAATGTACCTTTCGGCAACTAGTTTACCTATATGGTCAAAGTATACTATCTATACACTTTGGTGGCAGTATATGTTGTGTATAGGTATGTATAGTATATTTGTATATTTAGTATAAAATATACACTATTTACACACACTGTGTACATATTTTGTAAACTAGATGGTCAAATGGTATTTGACCGTAATTTTCTATAGTGAAAATTAGGCTGGCCCATTGAGCTCCTTCTCTTTCCTAACTACTTTCGAGTTTTAAATCATCTAAATGCTGCCAAAATTATTAGCTGCGTCTGATGTTCCGAACTAGTAAGTAGTAACTATACCGGAATATATGCTAAAAAAACATATATAAGTAATTAAAGAGCAATATAAATTACACAAGCATAAGGAAGATTTGCTTGGTCCTACGATTAGATTCGTTTCTTCTGTGATCTGCCAATAACTTACAGCATGTGTTCAATGATGGAGGAATAGACACTGAAAAAAAAACAAAAAAAAAAAAAAACCAAAGAAAAGAGTGATGTCAAGGTCATTTGTCACTTACAGAAAGTGAAATTTTTTCTTTTCCTCTCCTTGATACAATATTGTTTCAATTCTTAATTACTGAATTACAGGGTCGTCTTCTTTTCCTTTACTTACTCTAATTTACAACAGCATACTCAATATATTTCTGCAAGCAGAGTGTGGGGAGGATAGATTGTACACAGACCTTACCCCATCTTGGGAGGTAGAGAGACTATTTCGGATAGACCCTCGGCTCAAGAAAAGACATATCAAAGGAGGCCAGACAAGAATTAACAGGAGTAAAGAAATCATCGCAAAATACAATAGAAAACATAACAAAGCATTATGTAGAAAAGAAACAGTAACTACAATAAACTAATACGATAATCGAAATACAAGAGACATCGGATAGTAACAAAAACTGAAAGAAAATAAGCTACGAGGATAATGCTACGCCTATTAGTATGAAAGGATCCGCAAGACAACGCTTTACTACTTACTAACCTTCTATCTTAATATGTGTCCTCCACAACCTCCTATCTAAGATCATATGTCCTCAGTAAGATGTGACTGTGTCATGTCCTGTCTAATCACTTCTGCCCAATATTTACTTGCTCTATTTTATAGGAGTAAATATTTTACTTTTTTGATCTTATATAGATTCTTATTGTATATTTAGATTACTATCTTACCAGCTGATGCCTGATTGGCTGAACGTAGTATTTTTTGGTAGTACCTTTAGTATACTCCCTTATAGGTAGGTAGCTAGAGTGAAATTATCCAAGTATAGTACTACTTAAAACTCAATCTGCGGATAGTAGAAACTATTGTCAATTTGTCACCAGTATGGTCTTTTGTTTTCTTACCTTTCTCCTTGGCGTGGAAAAGTGGAGGACAGTTAGAGGTTTAAAGCGCTTTAGCTCACACCATCAATAGATTGGTAGGATGCATGGGATATTCTTCCAATCTCAATTAGACGTCTCGATAGATTGGTAGGATTGATAGGATGTTCTTTCAATCTTAATTAGACGTCTGGGTTTTCAATCTAAAATAGAGAGATTCTTGACAAAGAGCGTTTTTCCTTAAATGGACTTTATGCCATATGTAGTTCGGACTACTAAATAGTCCATTGTCACTTTTGTTTTTGGATAGTGGTGGTGTAACCATAATGATGTAGCCTTTCCTTTTTTTAAATGATCATGGTGTATGACTGGGCCATTAAAGATTGGGTGATTCTGCCGTCATTAAAGTTTGGACAGATAGAAAAATATCACCTGGTCTAGTAATATTTTCTTTCATTAGAATTTGAATATTAGACTTCATGCCTATGACCCTGAACTACTCACTAGCCCACACCTGATTATTCTCTGCAATAAAGAGTTCTTGATTTCCAGCTAGTTCCAAGGGGTTGAGCAAACCAAAAAGTGATGATGAAACAATAGTCTCCGATCCAATTTATGTGACACTCTTTAATTTATAGTTAGTCCCGAAAAGAATGACATCTTTCTATATTTAGCAAAATTTATTCTTAAACTTCTCATTTTATCCTTAATGAGATGGTTTATTGACACACAAATATATATGGCTTATTTTAGACCACAAATTTTAAAATATTTTCGTTTATTCTCAAACTCTGTGCCTAGTCAACATCATAACACAATTTGGGACGAATGGAGTAACTAATTACCATAACGTTATATAAATAAACTTCTATTCAATCATTGGTCCTAATTACCCCTCAAATCCTAGTTACTGTCACTATATCTCGTAATCATGATTGTCAAATAAATTCGTGTATACGGTAAAAATCGCGTATACGTGGAACCGGTGAGACCGAAGAAGAAAGGGATAGAAACGTACATGAAGGATCCCCTTCTGAACCGGGGAAATGCTTGGACCGGAGTAAAGGAAGGGCGTCATTTGGTCCGGATCTTCCATGACCGGTTATTCGAGGCCGTATGTCCGTTTGACAGTGGCCGGTGGTCCGAAAGATCCGTTGCGCGGGTGCCTCGCGTCGTTGATGTCCTGCTGTGTTCAACTGCCGATCGTACGGGTGTCAGACCGTACGGTCTACCCAATCCAACCTAATCCAACTCAGAACTTTTTCTTTATTTTATTATTTCTTATGTTGTATGAAGCCCATGGGGCAGCACTATAAATAAGGGGCATTGGCCTCCTTTTAGGGGGTTGGCTTCTACATGACCAAAAGCTCTTGTAATAGAAAAACACGCAAATCTCTCTGTCAATATATATATCAGATTCGAGCAACATTTCTTGTGTTTAATTCTTACGTTTCCTTAGATCAAATACCGCTTACGTATTAATATATACACGAGTACACAACTAACCATTGATCACCCGTTGCTTCTTTGCACCATATTTATACATTTCTTCTCTTTATCAAATAAGCATAAGATATAGCCACATATCCTATACCTCATCCACAAATTTAATGGATTATCCAAAATCGGGGTAAACAGTTTGGCGCCCACCGTGGGGCTAGGGTAATAGTGGTCTTTTATCTTGATCTCTACCTTACCCATCTAAATAAAAAACACCTTCTGTTCGTATCTGAGAAAACAGACTAAATGGCTGACAGTGGGCAATCCGGTCACGTCAACAACAACGAAATCGTGGCCGAAAACGAAGGAAGCGGTCCACGAGGACCACCAAACCCATCTGATACTAACCCCGTTAATTCGAGGGAGGGCCTCAACCAACGAAACACCGTAGACCAGGAGAATGCCCCTTTACCGACCACTGATCCTCTAAATACCCACAATTCTGTTACTTTGTCTCGGGCACAGGACCGGAAAGAACCGGGTGCACCCAATGATAATATTGACCTACGTTTAATTTTTGAAATGTTGCAGGAGCAAAGAGAGGAGATTTCCGAGCAGGGAATCGCAATACCCCGGTTGCAGAACGGAGGGGATACAACGACCCCGGAAAAAACGAGCGATGTTGCTGAACCCAGAAAGGAGGAGGCACGTGTTATTGAGAGCAACAGATCCGGAGATGGATCCTCAACCGAGGTTCTAAAAATGCTCGAAACTTTGGCAAAGCGGGTAGACACGACCGAGAAGAGGGTCGAAACGTACAACTCTCGGGTGGATCAAATCCCGGGGGCTCCGCCTTTACTGAAAGGGTCGGATTCAAAGAGGTACATCCAAAGGCCTTTTCCTCCGAGTGCGGCCCCGAAATTAATCCCGAAGAGGTTTAAAATGCCGGATATCCAGAAATATGATGACACAACGGACCCGCACGAACACGTGACCTCATACACATGTGCCATAAAGGGCAATGATATGGAGGAGGACGAAATTGAATCGGTACTGCTGAAGAAGTTTGGGGAAACCCTGTCAAAAGGAGCATTGACATGGTACGACCATCTACCTGAGCGTTCGATCACCTCCTTCGAAATGCTCGCCGATGCCTTCATCAAGGTCCACGCCGGTGCCAAAAAGGTGCAGGCTTGCAAGGTCGATATTTTCCGTATAACCCAAAGAGACGATGAGTTACTGCGTGAGTTCGTCAACCGGTTCCGAAGGGAACGGATGGAACTCCCCCCGGTACCAGAAGAATGGGCTGCGCAAGCTTTCATAAAGGGGCTCAATGTTCTAAGTTCAACAGCTTCGTTCAAATTGAAAGAAAGCTTGCTGGAATACGAGTCTGTGACATGGGCCGATGTCCATAACCGGTACGAGTCAAAAATTCGGGTGGAGGATGATTAATTCGAGCTCCCCCCAGGACCAATAAATGTGAATAAAAGTTTTGAGAGGCCAAGGAAGGGTTACGAAGCAAAGGCCGAATCATCGAAGGAAAGGTATCGGCCATACTCCCATTCGGAGAGGCACAGTTTTAGGTCGGAAAAGTCAAGGGTGAGCCCGAGCCGTTTCTCGGGTCGGGGTAATAAACGGGTCGAGCGCCCGTCAAACAGCTGGGGTCTCTCATTCAGGAGCGATGCCGGAAGCTCTGCCGGTAACAAGGGTTTGCCAAAGATATCGGAGTACAACTTTAACGTTAGTACTTCGGGCCTCGTCTCGGCCATCGATCGCGTCCCGAATGTAAGATGGCCGAAACCTCTAAGGTCGGATCCGGGCCAACGGGACCCGAGCATGGTATGTGAGTATCACGGAACCCATGGTCACAGAACCGAGGATTGTCGCCAGTTGAGAGAAGAGGTAGCCCGGTTACTGAAGAACGGTCATCTCCGAGATCTTCTGAGTGAACGAGCCAAAAGTCACTACAAGGAAAGGGAGGCTCATCGAAGGGCCGAGCCGGTAGAACCCCAGCATACAATCAACATGATAGTTGGGGGTATCGATGCCCCTCGCGGGCCGGTGATGAAATGGGCCAAGGTTTCTATTGGTCGTGAAAAGCGCGCCCGAGACCCCTTACCCGAGGGTTCTATTTCCTTCAGCAACGAGGACGCAGAGGGCATCATTCAACCGCACAGTGATGCATTGGTAATTTCTGTACTTATCTTTAAAACTAAGGTGAAACGTATTTTGATTGACCCAGGTAGCTCGGCCAACATCATCCGGTGGAGAGTGGTTGAACAACCAGGACTGCTTGATCAGATCGTACCGATAGCCCGGGTACTCAGCGGGTTCAACATGGCGAGTGAAACAACAAAGGGGGAGATCTCATTACCTGTGAGCGTCGGTGGCACCATTCAACAAATGGTGTTCTATGTGATTGAAGGGGACATGAAGTATAACGCACTATTGGGCAAACCCTGGATACATAGCATGAGGGCCGTGCCCTCAACACTACATCAGCTGTTGAAGTTCCCCACCCCGGAAGGGATAAAAACCATCCGAGGTGAACAACCCGCTGTGAGGGAGATGTTTGCAGTAGAGGAAGCAGCGCCTAGGCCCAAAGAATCGGTCCAGAAGGAAGAAGATGTAACCGGAGGAGAGGACACCAAATAGCAATCAAAGCACACCGGGTCGGATCCAGGGCATGAAGAGGATGATTTCGGGGTACCCAGATCGTTCGTCATGCCGGATGACTCGGACGCAACTAAGTCAAATGTAGAGGAGCTGGAGCAGATCATCCTGTTCGAGTACCTACCGGACAGAAAGGTATACCTGGGCACGGGGCTTACCCCGGAGCTCAGGAACAAGTTAATTAAATTTCTTCGAGCTAACGCAGATTGCTTCGCATGGTCCCATATAGATATGACAGGTATATCACCGGAAGTAGCAACTCACAAGCTCAGCTTGGACGGGAAGTTTTCCCCGGTGAAGCAAAAAAGAAGGCCCATGGCAGAAAGAAAACACGCCTTCGTAAAAGATGAGGTAACGAAGCTTTTAAAAATAGGTTCTATCTGGGAGCTAAAGTACCCGGATTGGCTTGCTAACGTGGTAGTGGTGCCCAAGAAAGGTAATAAATTTCAAATGTGTGTTGATTATAAGGATTTAAACAAAGCATGCCCGAAGGATTCATTTCCTTTGCCTCACATCGATAGAATGATCGATGCGACGGCCGGGCATGAGATGCTAAGTTTTCTCGATGCTTACTCCGGGTATAACCAAATTCGGATGCACCCGGGGGATCAAGAGAAAACGGCCTTCATCATCCGTTATTGGACTTACTGTTATAATGTAATGCCTTTTGGCCTAAAAAATGCCAGTGCAACTTGCCAACGCCTAGTTAATGGGATGTTCGAAGAACAAATAGGAAAAACAATAGAAGTTTATATTGATGATATGGTTGTTAAGTCCCTGGAAACAGAGGACCATTTGAAGCATTTGCAGGAAACCTTCGATGTGCTCCGCAAGTATAACATGAAGCTTAACCTAGAAAAATGTGCCTTCGGTGTCCAGTCCGGCAAATTTTTGGGTTTCATGGTGTAAAACCGGGGCATTGAAATCAACCCGGACAAAATCAAGGCCATCGAGGATATCGAAGTAGTGAATAACGTCAAGGGAGTACAGAGGCTCACCGGAAGGATAGCGACATTGAGCTGCTTTATATCGAGATCTTCGGACAAGAGTCACCGTTTCTTCTCCTTATTAAGGAAGAAGAACGACTTCGCTTGGACACCGGACTGCCAAGAAGCTTTACAAGAGTTGAAGAGGTACTTGTCTAGCCCCCCGTTGCTGCACACACTGAAGGCGGACGAGCCATTTTTTCTCTACCTTGCTGTCTCCGAAGTAGCGGTAAGTGGTGTTTTGGTCCGAGAAGAATCAGGTACACAATTACCTATCTATTACGTAAGTAGGACTTTGGGGGATGCGGAGACCCGTTATCCCCATTTGGAAAAATTGGCGTTAGCACTGGTAAGTGCTTCCAGAAAGCTCAAGCCTTATTTTCAATGCCATCCAATATGTGTAGTAACTACTTACTCTCTGAAAAACATCATATATAAACCGGAATTATTGGGTAGATTAACTAAATGGGCTGTAGAAATTAGCGGTTATGATATCGAGTACAAACCTCGAACGACCATCAAATCCCAGATCTTGGCCGAGTTTGTGGCAGATTTTACCCCAGATATGGTCCCCGAGGTCGAGAAAGAGCTTCTGCTGACCTCGGGAAAGGCCTCGGGCATTTGGTCTCTACACACGGACGGAGCCTCGAACCTCGAAGGTTCCGGGCTAGGGATCGTCCTTAGGACCCCGGCCGAGGATGCCATTTGACAGTCCATTAGAACTGCTAAATTGACTAACAATGAAGCCGAGTATGAGGCTATGATTGCAGGTTTGGAATTGGCTCGAAGTATGGTGGCCGAAATAATTGAAGCAAAGTGCGATTCGCTTTTGGTCGTAAACCAGGTGAACGGCATCTTCGAGGTCAAGGACGAACAGATGCAGAGGTACCTTGAAAAAACCCAAGTGGTACTTCATCGATTTAAAGAATGGACCCTGCAGCACATACTGAGGGAGCAGAACAGCGAGGCCGATACATTAGTAAATTTGGGATCCTCGGTCGAGGGGGAGGAAATCAACCCCGGGGCAACGGTGCACTTGTCAAACACGGCCACAGAAAACAGATATGCTGAAATAAACACAATGGGTTTAACTTGGGATTGGCGCAACAAGTACATTGACCACTTGCGTGATGGTAAGCTCCCAAATGACCCAAAGGAATCACGGTCACTAAGGACCAAGGCTGCCCCTTTTTGCTTGGTAGACAACCAATTATATCGGCGGTCTTTCTTCGCACCACTGGCTAAGTGTTTGGGCCCCGGAGAGACGGAGTATGTGATGAGAGAGGTGCACGAAGGGACATGCGGCAATCACTCTGGTGCTGATGCTCTGGTCCGAAAGATTATCAGGGCCGGTTATTATTGGAACCGGATGGACGAAGATTCGAAAAATTTTATCCGTAAATGCGATGGGGTGTCAGAGGCATGCTCTGATGATTCATCAGCCCGGAGAGTTGTTGCATTCGGTGGTGTCACCCTGGCCTTTCATGAAGTGGGGAATGGACATCGTCGGCCCGTTACCTTGGGCGCCAGGTAAAGCCCGTTTTATTTTGTTTGTGACTGATTATTTCTCCTAATGGGTTGAAGCGCAGGCCTTTGAAAAAATCAGAGAAAAGGAGGTCATCGACTTCATATGGGATCACATCGTCTGTCGCTTTGGCATCCCCGTCGAGATAACTTGTGATAACGGGCCCCAGTTCGTAGGAGGCAAAGTCAACAAATTTCTCGAAGGGTTGAAGATCAAGAAAATTGTATCAACCCTGTATCACCCGTGTGCAAACGGACAAGCGGAATCCACGAACAAGACTATAATCCAAAACCTGAGGAAAAGACTTGAAGCATCAAAGCATCATTGGAGAGAAATATTATCGGAGGTATTGTGGGCTTACAGAACTACATCGAAATCGAGCACGGGGGAGACTCCCTTCTCATTGGTTTACGGGGCTGAAGCTCTTATCCCCGTAGAAGTTGGTGAACCGACCCTCCGGTTTCGATATGCAACCGAGGAATCAAAAGAAGAGGCCATGGCCGTAAGACTCGACCTCACGGACGAGCTTCGCGAAAACGCGTTGGTCCGTATTGCCGCCCAAAAACAAAGGGTGGAAAGGTACTACAATCGGAGAGCCAATTTTCGTCATTTCCAAGTTGGGGACTTGGTGCTCCGAAAAGTTACCTTGAACACCAAGAATCCCAACGAAGGAAAACTAGGCCCGAACTGGGAAGGACCCTATAAGATAACCGAGGTAAGGGGAAAAGGTTCATACCAGTTGGGGTCCATGGATGGGCAGCAGCTGCGCATTAACTGGAATGTGGCTCATCTAAAGAGATACTACTGCTGAGGTAAGAATACCCCGTGTTTTCTCTATTTTTGACCTTTCTATTTTGCAGAAAGCCGAGTACCAGGCAAGGAAAAGAATCCAAATCTGAAAACACGTGTTGCACTCTTTTCCTTAGTACGGTTTTGTCCCAAAATGGGTTTTCCGACAAGGTTTTTAATGAGGCAACAAGTACAATGTGTTACTTGACAAGTACAAAGGGCGAGCGCCCAGATTCTCGGGGTCACACCCAACGAATGGGGACTTAATAGCACTCACCCGATCTTACAGCTCGACCAAGAGCTAGGGGACTATCACACCCACTCCGGAAGCCGCCCTCAACAAATAGCACCGGGCTAAAAATGTTAGGTTTCGGTGTAAGGACCACACGATCAAAATGAATCGTGTCCACCAATTGTTTGCTACGGCAAACGAAAGGCCGAACCTTCTGCTATAGGTTTCGGTGTAAGGACCAAACTATCAAAATGAATCGTGTCCATTTAGTACTTGCTACGACAAAAGCAGAAGGAAACAAAATCCTCATGTATACAAACACTTTGCAATGCAAAATTATCGAAAGTTTGGATAAGCAATATCCCGGTTATCTTCCTGTTAAAAGACTTTACCTCGGTAATAACCGCCGTATTTCGGCACTACTTCATTCACACACACCCTATTCCGGGCAATATGGCCGAAATTCGGCAAAGACGATAAGGTCATAGAGAACCAAGCCAAAATCGTTAAAAAATTCGAACTAAGGCAGCGAGGTCACAACGATTCGAGCCAACATTTTCTAAACTCCCCAAACGGGGACTGTTACGTCAAAATTCATCCAAGGCTGAGGTTCGGGTGCCCGAAAAATACCGACCCTAAAATATTGCCGAAAAATACCGACCCTAAGGAAATGCCTATCGTGATTCGGAGGCGTCTGAGTCCACAAAGCATTAGGTAAGTCCTACGGGCACAATGGGCTAAATGACTACGTGTCAACTTGTCCTTAAAACGGACCAACAATTCGGACAAAAATAATAGTAAACATTCAAACAAAGAGACAAGAAAGATGCGTTTTCTTTTTAATTTATGCAAAAGGGTGTTTTTACATTAGAAAACCAAAGTCCTACAAAGGCAAAAAAATAAAATAAAGATAAAAGCCAAGTACAGGCCCTAATCTACCCGGAATGGCTGGAGGCGGAGCGCTCGGACTCTGTCCGCTCGGAGTCATCGGAGTCAGAACCAAGAGCATCCTTAGCCTCTCCCTCGACCCTTTTAGCCTCGGCAATAAGGGCCGGAAGATCATTAAAGCCATGCTCGGCTTGCTCGAGAGTAATCTTCCGGGACTTCCATTTCTCGTACTCGGCAACAATAGTAGCCTGAGCCTCGGTGGCCTCGACGCTCTTCAAAGCCTCATCAAAATCAGCCTCGGCCTGGGCCAACTTCGCCGCTAAAGCATCCCGAGCCTCTCCAAGAACATTCTGCATTCGGATGGCCGATTCGAGCTCGGCCTGGAGAGAGTCATTGGCATCGACCGTCTCCTTAAGCTCATTTTTTAGGTCATCGCACATCCGGGCCCTCGTCTCCGCCTTCTCTTCAAAAACCCTCGCACGCTCCTTGTATCGGGCACTCTCCGATTCTAGCAGCCGATTCCTCTCGGCCAAGCCCGCGGCATCGGACTTCACCAGATCCAGCTCCCCCCGGAGTTGGGAGAAAGTGGTTTCGAGCTCACCAAGCCTCGAGGAAATTTGAGCGTTGTCCCGGGTGAGGCCGATCTTGTCAGCTTCGAGACTCCGATTATATTGGGTCATTGCGGCCAGCTCACTTTTCCACTGACAGTTTTCGGCCTTTGCCGCATCAAGCTCGGGTCGGAGGTTGGAAAGAGCGACTGCCCGGTTCAACTCCTCCTCCTTCTCCTGAAGGAGGTGCAGATACTTCTCCGTTTCCCGGCCCTGGCATCCAGTTGGCCCTTAAGATCATCCATCTCTTGCTGGGCGCGGACGAAGGCTTCGTTGACGAGTACCACACTCTGCAAATGAAGCAAATTAAAAACTTGGACAAAACAAAGTGGAAACTCTCAATGAAGTTAGGCAAAGACGGCTAAGGATCTTACCCGGTTGCCCGCATGCATACCCTCGTTCATAAGGCACTACCAGGAGACCCCGGTCATCTTGCGCTTGTCCGAATCTGAGGCAAGAGTCCTCAGATAGCTCGCCACGCCCACCGGGCAAGAAATAAAGCTACAGTATTCAGGGACGGTGACCGTAACCGATCTTGTTCTCCTCGGCTCCACGCTTGGGGCTGGAAAAATACGCA
Organism: Lycium barbarum; assembly: GCF_019175385.1. NCBI lineage: Eukaryota > Viridiplantae > Streptophyta > Magnoliopsida > Solanales > Solanaceae > Lycium > Lycium barbarum. The sequence continues at coordinate 23,640,947 of NC_083341.1, forward strand.
CCAAGCTGTCCCTAGCTCCAGATTCGGAGGTCCGGCTGGCCGACCTCGTGGCCCGAGGAATAGGCAGATGCCCAAATCCCGCAGCTTCGCCGGTAGCGAGAGGAGTGCCCGAGAACATGTCCTCGAACTCGTCAGGCCTCGGGGCCGGAGTAGAGGAACTGGGAGTGGCCTCAATATCTTCGGCAAAGGTCGGGGGCTCCGTAATTGCAGCGGGCTCATGCTCTAGCGTCAGGTGAACAACAGTGGGGACTTCGATCTCCGGGACCGGCTCAGTCCTTTGACCAGCTTCAGCAGCGGCCGCCTCCCCGGACCTCCTTGTCCTTTACAGGGGAGCTTTTTCGGAAGAAGTTTCACCTGAAATGTCGACGAAGTCAATCGACCTTAGAGGAGCCGGGGAAAGAATTTCTTCCGCACCCGTGTGTGAGACCGGAACCAGAAGTCCTTCAGCAGCAGAAGGAAGGGGTGGAACGGCAACAGCCTCCCCCGGGATCGGAGCCACGGGAGAACCGGCATCGATTCTCCGAATAATGATATCAGGCTCCGTTTTATCCCGTGAGGTCCGAGCGACGCTCCTCACCCTCTTCTTCGACTTTTGCCCTCTCTCCGAGGGCCTCTTCCTTTTGGCAGCAGCAGCAGCAGCAAGGGCACGAGACGCACCCGCTGAATCAAACTCAGGTGCCGACGCTGTGGGTTTGGCGCCCGTCTCCGGCCTGGGATCCATCGAGCCCTTGGGAAAACCTGAAAACCGAAGAGAAAATAAGTACGGATAGTAAACGATTCATTAAACGCAGGTAGAAGCAAAGTACTACCGTGGTTCTGGGCGACCCAACGACCCCGTGACAAGTGGGCCCATGTCCGGTTGTCGTGGGCATGCTGGCTGAGGAGGGCGGTGACCCAATCATTCAGATTACGGACGACCGGAGGGATGTATCCGTTGGCTAATAAAAGTAAGAAAAGCGGTGAGAAAGAAGGACCGAAGAGTGACAAAACATACAAAGGCAAGAACTCGAAGTTCAGGCTTACGCTTGTTGTTCCACTTTTCTGGAAAGGGCATGTGATCTTCCGGAATGATGTCCGAGGTCCTCACCCGAACGTATCGTTCCAACCAGCCTCGATCTCTGCCTTCATCCATCTTCGAGAAAAAGGGATTCCGGCTACGTTTTGCTAGTTTTATTACGCCACCCCGGAACAGCCTCGGGGAGTATAGGCATATCAGGTGGGCCAGCGTGAGATCCTTCCCGACATTGTTGGCCAACAACCGGAGGCATGCCACGACCCTCCCAACGATCAGACTAATTTGTGCTAGGGTCACATCGTAGGTCCGGCACATATCCAAAATGACCGGATCTATCGGAGGATCGAGCTTGAGGGTGAAGGGATAAGTATAGACATACAAAAAACCCTCCCGATGGTCGGTGACTGACTCATCAGGCCCAGGGGAAAACACTCGGACCGGGCGGTTGTCCCATCCGCAGTCGGACCGGACAAGGTCGAGCCTATCCTCGGTAATGGAGGAGGGGTATCGCCTCACGTCGTACCCCCTATCGGACACCGACGAAGGTTTTTCAACCTCGAGGTCTTTGTTGAAGTTGGGTTTTGCCGGTATAATGTCCGAGGCTGTAGGCTCGAAGGTGCTCTTCGCTTTAGCCGGAGACGCAGCCTCAGTTCCTGGGGATGAAACCGAGGGAATGTCATGGGAAGTGGTTTCAGACATTTGGAAATATGAAAAGAAGAAGTTGAATAGATTCAAAAGAGGGGCTAAAGAAAGCAAAGGGCAATAAAGGAACAGACAATGTAGGAGAGGTCAGAAGTCGAGAATCAACGATGAACAGTAGCAGATCAGTGTGAAGGAAGGAGCGGAGTTGTTACCTTTTGCGTAGAATAGGAAATGAATTAGCAACAAACTTGATATAGAAGAAGAGCAGATATGATGAAGACGAAGAAACGAAGTGCAAAAATCCAAGGCAAAGAGGAAATGAGTTGAAGATTTGAAGGGTGTTCAAATGGAAAAATGAAGGGCTAATGGATGTTTTATAGTTATGGGATTTGGGCGGTTACGGTTTCCGGCCAATCGGGAGGCGCCACGCGTCCCATAATTAATGAGGAATGGCTTGAAACGACGTGCGGGCGGCGGTTGTCAGAGCGGACCATCTGGGATATGACACGTGGCGGATGGCAGAAGAACGTGGGCAGCTGTTCCCGCCAAAAATGAAGCGATAACAACGGACAAAGGGAGTCACCGGCTTAGTGATTCATCCACTCCCTGTCACTCCGAGAAATCTTCGATCCGGGAAGTGTGGGGACTATCTGTATACGGTAAAAACCGAGTATACGTTGAACCGGTGAGACTGAAGAAGAAAGGGACAGGAACGTGCATGAAGGCTCCCCTTCTAAATCGGGGAAACGCTTGGACCGGAGTAAAAGAAGGGCGTCATTTGGTCCGGATCTTCCATGACCGGTTGTTCGAGGCCGTATGTCCATTTGATCGTGGCCGGTGGTCCGAAAGATCCGTTGCGCGGGTGCCACGCGTCGTTGACGTGCTGCTGTGTTCAACTATCGATCGTACGGGTGTCAGACCGTACGGTCTACCTAATCCAACCTAATCCAACTCAGAACTTTTTCTTTATTTTATTATTTCTTATGTTGTATGAAGCCCATGGGGCAGCACTATAAATAAGGGGCATTGACCTCCTTTTAGAGGGTTTGGCTTCTACATAACCAAAAGCTCTTGTAATAGAAAAACACGCAAATCTCTCTGTCAATATATATATCAGATTCGAGCAACATTTCTTGTATTTAATTCTTACGTTTCCTTAGATCAAATACCGCTTACGTATTAATATATACACGAGTACACAGCTAACCATTGATCACCCGTTGCTTCTTTGTATCATATTTATACATTTCTTCTCTTTATCAAATAAGCATAAAATATAGCCACATATCCTATACCTCATCCACAAATTTAATTGATTATCCAAAATCGGGGTAAACAATTCGTACTTGAGGAAAGAAGAAAGTTAACTTAATTATATTATAAACTTACAGGTAAGTGTCACTCTTCTTCTGATTGGATTCTTCATCTAACAACTTAGCCAGCAAACATCTTTGTAGATTCTCTTGAAACTTCCTTTTGAAAGGGGCCTATTCTTGAATGAACGATTCTAAAAAAGTTCGTGTGACTGATAGAAAATCAGATATATATTTTGTCCAATGGACCATCTTTTCTTTTTTCTTTTTTCTTTTTATTCCTTTGAGGTTTATTTTGTTATTATTAGTTGTATTTGGTAGTAAGGTCGAGAATCATTTTGATTGTGCCTCAAGAAGACCAGCTATCATTGAGGCATGAGTGAAAGAAAAATATTTTAATATATATAAGTGTGAAATACCAAAAATAAATTGAAGTTATGTTATGAACTGTAAGATTTGTCAATTCTAATTCGGAGTTAAGGATGAGCAATTGAGCACTTAGTAAAATAGTTTTGGTGGAGTAGTCTATCTTTCAAAACGTGTTGGTTCAGCAGAGACGAATTCAAAAGTGACGTTTATGTATTCCTACAATAATCTCAAATTAATATATAATCTATACTATATTAAAAGCACAAAGGACCTTAGAAATGTTGATTGAACTTTTTGCCCTTCATTAAAAGACTCTATAATCTATCTATATCTATATATACTCTCTCCGTTTCAATTTATATGAACCCATTTGACTGGGCACGACATTTAAGAAAGAGGGAAGACTTTTGAAACTTGTGGTTCAAAATAAGCTTTGAAAATTTGTGTGGCTGTAAATCATTCATAAAGTGAATTTGTTTCCAAATTAGGAAAGAGGTCATTCATTTTGGCACGGACTAAAAAGGAAATAGGTTCAAACAAATTGAAACAAAGGGAGTATTATTTTAAAAGCATAAATATAAATGTTAGTTGACCAAAATATCCTTAAAATATTGAACGATTTTTATACCCTTAGGCTTTATGGGCTCTAATCCTATTTCTTTTATGTAATATAAATGTACAAAAATGTAAAATACTTCAGTAGTTGTATAGTCCAAATCAAATTGTGGTGTATTCATATCTATAAATAAAATTCATAAATATAACAATTCCTATTTATTCCCGATCAAATTCTTGAAAAGGGTAGTTTTCAGAATCAAACACCAGGATTGAAGATTATAATTATTTTAGATTTTAATTAAAGTTTAATTGTAGTCAAGTTTTCGGGAAAATACATTAAAACCCCCCAACGTATACTCGGATTAATTATGACGCATCCAACCTTTGCTGGCGACCTATTACCCCCTAGCCTTATTTTTTCTATATTTTTGTACTTTTTCGGCTGACATGGTGTCACGCCCCGAACCATGGCCTGGGCGTAACACGGCACTCGGGCCTTGCTTGCATGTGTCCGAGCGAACCTCATGGCTTGCTTGTCAACATGGGAATTAAAACAATGTAATCTATATGATGCAATTTAAATAAATTATGAAAATGTAATTTGCAAAATAAAGTCTTGAAATTATCTCATAGCATGAAATATCATGAAAACATAATAGTCTGCAAACATGAAAGCATAACTGACTCTGTGAACTAACATCTGTCTATGAAACCTCTAAAACATGTCTGAATACTAACTACCAGGACATGGCCTGGACTACCATAACTGAATACTAATGCAAACTCCATGTTGAACCCCGAGAGGAGTGGGGCTCACCAATAAGCTGATAACTGAAGTGATCCTACTGCGCAGATGTATGCTTCTGAAAATCGGTATCTGCACCGTGAAGTGCAGGCCCCGGGCAAAAGGGATGTTAGTACATGGTGAATAGTACTAGTATGTAAAACCTGCTGAAATGAAGAACATGGCACAACATAGGTATAGGACATGAACTGAATGTAACTTGAACATGAGCATGAAACGTGAGTAAAGTCTGAAAACAGTAAATCAATGGAAATACATGTATGTAAAACTGCTTGTAACGTGGGGAACGCTATAGTATAACTGACAACATGATTCCGGTACTTGCGTCCTACCAAACACTCACATCTTGCCAGGGGTATGAGTTTTAAGTAATAATAAGCATGTAAGGATCCAAACTGCATAATGAAGGTGTTGCCTCCTTGCTGACAACCCTTATCCTACGGTGGCAACGTCGTTTCAGGCTATCTGAGCCTTCTCGGTTAACTAAGCAATTCCCAAAAACATGAACATGATATAGTTGGCTAAGAAGCCCATGATTTTCGTGAAATAACTTGTAAATAACTTGTAATCATGATTTCACGAAATAACTTGTAAACATGGTTTCATGAAATAACTTGTAAATATGGTTTCATGAAATATCTTGTAAACATGGTTTCATGAAATATCTTGTAATATGGTTTCATGAGATAACTTGTCATAGTCTTGCAAACATGTTCTTGATTCATGAGTAATAACAATAGTTCATAATTATATATATATAATTGACTTGAAAACATGCTTGTAACTTGCTACATAAAATCATAAAGTTTCATATAAACATAATGAGAACACATGAGGAAGAATTCATGATTCATGGATTAAGCTAGGGTTCCTAATAACCATAATGGAAGATTAGGAATACAATAACGAGTATAGATACCAAAATTCGTGTACATAAATACATAAATACGGGCTACCAATATGTTGGGTTTAATGCCTTAGGAGTTGAACTTTATGGATATCAAGAAACGGAGCATGGGGAAGAACATAGAGATTCCCACATGTGGATGGAAGTTCTACATACATTAATTGCTCCAAAACTTGAATTAAAGACTTGAGCTTTGAAGAAGATTTCCAAAATCTTGAATTCTTGAACCTTGAGATGGGTTTTCTTGAAAACCCTAGTTCCAGAATGATGATTTCTTGTTTAGATTACAAGGATTTGTATTAGAGTAGGCTTACCTTGGTGTTCTTGATGATGAAAGAGGGTAGGAGGTCGTTCTAGGGCTTGAAGGAATGAAAAATAATGATTTGAACTGATATGGATGAATATATACTGTTCTGGAAAAATTGGATTTTCGGCCCAGTTAAATACTGGCCGTATTTTGAAATACTGGCCATATTTTGAAATACGGTCCGTATTTTGAAATACGGACTGCACTGCATCTCTTCAGTAAAATGGCCATAACGCTTTGTAGAGATGTTTGTTTGACGCCCATAATATACCGTTGGAAAGGTATTTCAAAGCTCTATAACTTTCATCAAGGAAGTTTTCCCAAATTCCAAATATGTTTTGAAAGACAGGCCGTATTTTGAAATACGGTCCGTATTTAACCATATGACATCCAACTGCCAAATTCCAGAATGCTCAGAAATCCTTGGTAATAGTTTACGACTTGAATTACGGGCCGTATACTGAAATACGGTCACTGTTCATGGGCGTAAACCACCATCTTACAACTGAAGAGGAAATTTCCAATTCCCACATTCTTTATCTGGTTTTCTAAGTCTAGGATCATGGTCAAAGCTTAGGTTAAAGGTACGGGGTGTTAAACATGGCACAATCAAAATTTGATGCCCAGTTGCACAGTGGAGAGTGTTGCACACTCTCCGCCACATTGGCGCCACGTCAGTGCCACATCACTGCCGCGTCGTCGTCATCATCATCATCATCATCTTCTTCTTCTTCTTCTTCTTCTTCTTCTTCTTCTTCTTCTTCTTCTTCTTCTTCTTCTTCTTCTTCTTCTTCTTCTTCATTTCAAGAAATCAATTAACCCATTTTCCTCCATTAACACACATGTCGTACCCCATTTTAACCGGGTTAAAGTAGGGAGTACAACATATTGGTGATTCCTATTTGTTTTATTTAAGGAGTCGCCACCTAATTAATTTAACGGTGAATTAGGACACCTAGATGTTAACTAAGGTAAAGTTAAAACTAAACCTCCGTTAATAGTATGCTTAACCAATGTGATTCTAGGTAAGGGCTCTATATTATCCTAAAGGGAAGGTGTTAGGCATCCTTTAGAATCCGTTAACTACGGTTATCCGGCCAAACTTAGGTTAATTAATTAAGGATAAACAAGGTGCTTAAACTTTAAGAAAATGGTTTATAATATTACTAAGGTTTTAAAGAAAAATATAATAACGTTGTTTAAAATAAGATTAAAAAATATGCTAAGGCTTTAAATAAAAATGCTATTTTAAAACAAGACTTGTAGGATAATTTGCACAAAAGGAGACTTCGAATGTTATTTAAAGTAAACTTATAAATATTGCTAAACTTTAAATAATAATGTTATTTTGAAAATGAGTCTTGCAAAATGTAATGGTTCGCATATAAATAAAAACTTTTAAGAGAAACCTAGCCAATTTAAATTTATGATAAAATTAAATTATATGTGTATAGTGGTGCAAAAGATCTAGACTTATTTACAAATAGAATGCAAAGATGATGAGTTTTCTTTCTCTTTTTACTAATTTATTTAACTATGCTCGGCTAAAAATATGTATAATTGGATGAATCTTGAAAACAATGTTTATAAAATATACTTGAGTTTATATTCGTATGTTAGTGACGCTTTAATTTTCTAAGATAGTAATAAATAAAACATAATTCCTTTGATTCAAATATACTATTTTAAAAATCAATTGTTCGGAAAGTAAATATTAAGATGCTATAAATAACTTTAATGTAAAAAGAAGAAAATGAAACTTATGGTATTAATTGAGGTTTTCTCTAAAATCCCTACCCGTTATACTAAAGTTAACCCACTAAGTTCGCTAAGGTTCACCTAAATTAAGAAAATAAATAAAAAAAATAAAAAAAAGTTAATCACGTAATACAAGTTAAATGCAACAACATAAAATAGAGGTGTAGAAAAGATGTAGTGAGATGGGCCTAGCCCATTTTGGGCTGTTGCTGTTTGCTGCCACTGTTATGGACCTCGGCCCAGAATTCCCCTTTTAATTTTTTGCTGCAGGTGTAGATTGACCCGAGAGGAGGTAATGTTGGGCCTTGACCCAACACCGAATGCGGAAAAAGGAGACAAGTCCCTCGGACTCGTATGTGAGGTTCATGCATAAAAAGATATGAGAGAAAAAGATTAGTATACGATCAATAAGGCTTAAACATGTAAAAATACAAATTTCAAAGCAAACTCCATAGATTATACATATATACTATGTATATTTAAGTATATTTCATGCACACACAGTCATAAGGATGTACTAGATACACTAATATATATGAATTCAAATAAACCCAAAATCATCACGGCATTTCACATAGATCTGATCCTACACTCTTGAACCTCCCACGAGACAGTTTTGAGGGCAGGAAAACATCAAGCCAATATTCCATAGTATAGCAGTCTATGAGTAGCTTAACGACTTTAATTAACACTATGGACTGCCTCTGATTAATATATCAGCATCTTCTAAACAAGCAAAACGAGTTGATATGTGTAAAATGGACAAAACTAAATAACATTCTTGACATGCAACTAATGTTTCAACATCAATCAGGTGGTCTAAACATGTGACTGATCCTTTACGAAAAGAAACTTGCGGCAACATCATTTTAATTTACATTGAAGATGGCATGTATATAGCTAGGCAGCGGTTGATTAGCAGACCAAACATTTGCATCAAATAGGTATGATCAATCCAAACTAAACATGATTGACCGGTTACTGAAATGTAGACTGTTCATTTGTATACCAACTAAACATGAGTGAAGATTTATTATAATGCAAACAAGAAGACAATTAGCCACAGGGGATTCAACTACATTAAGATGCTTAGCAGGATAAGAAACGAAATCAAACTGAACTAAACTAACACCAAAACTTATCAGAACCAACTTTGTGGACTAGTATAGAGACATTAAGGATACCATATTAGGCTAAGATAGATGGCCTTTGTTGCTTAAAGTTATTAATCCTGCTAGTCTAGCCAACTAAACCATATTTAGGTATGAAGTCATATCCAAAAAGGTGCAATCATGTATAAACATATGTTGATATTTTAATTAAGATCAAACGATACACGCAAACAGATCCTGATACTTGTTTTAGGCGTGATGAACTGATGTTAGGTTTGGTAAAGAATTCCAAGTAACGAACTGGCATCATGTTAACAATAAACCATATAAGCAAACAAAAAGATTGAATGAAATAGCACACTATAAACCAAACTGAACCATCCAGAGTGTCATTATCGATATCATAGCAGGCATGCAATGGATAGGAATTCTTTATATATCTTAACCAATTTGTAACTTATCAATGAATCATAGACTGAATCATATTTGAGTTACTTCATATGCCAGCAACTTGGCTAGATTTGGATTTCGACAATGATTAAGTTAAATGGCAACAGGAGACAGGCCAATGTCTAACTTAAACTAACATACACTTAGTGAAATAGCGACTACCTAAACCAAAAAGAAACAGTTGAACTCATAAGCAACCAGTAATCGACCAATCTCACATTCGAATTATTCATTCAGTTGTCCAAGCAGTAACCCGAGGCAAGTTTCAAAGAACTATTAGAATTAAGCATGAACAGCTTTAAACCAAATAGGCCTGCTGATGACTGGATAAGCTTACTCAACATCTATCTAACGATTACAAAGAAGGAATGCCAAGTTCATATACAGAGGTCCAACTTATTTTACCATATCTATTATAGTTCATGTATATATACCAAGTTCTTAAGTGAACAAACTCCATATCCAAGCTCAAAAAGTTTACCATACTGATACGTAACCAAATTCAAACATCTTCATCTGCATATCCGTAATAAATACTTTAAAAGCTATCAGACCCAATCTACATAACTTGGATCTTGTTTTAAATTGATATTTAAGCACACAGGATCGTGCTGCAATTTAACTTATCACATGCTATCACTAGTTGGTATAATCATCATCGGATAAACTCTTACGAACACATAAATACTGAAATTAACTAGGTTGAATTGAGACATAAACAGCTAAACTCTGTTAACTACTGAACTGGAAATTAAACCATGAATAAAACATGAACCTCTAGATATCTTAACTATTAAACCGAAACTAAACTAACTAAATAAGAACACACATAAGACTACCATGCTACTAAACTGAAAATAAACCAACTGCGACAACAAACAGGTATGGACACACAAACGCTCGTCAAATTACTAGACTGAAACTAAACCAACTAAAAGGGGAGTTGTTCACATACTTAAATAGGCTAAACTACATTAGTACACAAAACATGCTTAACCACCCAAACAGTCCAATGCCGAAACAAACTTATCCGTCAAACTAAATCAATTAACTACACTAACATGCTGGAAGCACGGAATAATAAACCAAAATAACACAGGGGGCAATCGACGAATGCCCAAAAAAAGGAAAATAAAAAATAAAAAATGGGGAATTACCTTCTTCAGGTGCAGCGAAGTGGGTGCGAAGCTTTCGATATACACTCGAACACTACCAACTCCGAGCTTGCGATGCTTGATTCGCAGAAACACCCTGGCAAACAAAAAATTGATCTGATATTTTGACTTGATAATAAAATAAGATTAAAACTGCTAATAGAACTCGTATTTTAGGGAATTTTAGGTGACTAAAAGACTTATATTTTAGAGCTTTTCGGGGTTTCAAGAACTTGTTTCAGAATTTTAATTTTCAGGGGATTTTTGCGACTCGAAAGCTTAATCTCTAGGGGGTTTCTGCAGCTAAAACAACTTGTTCTTGGGGAATTTCATGAATCGAAAAATCCTCCTTTATTTTTTAGGGATTTCGGGTTCAAGATCTCTCTTCTAAGGGATTTCTTGCGATTCTCAGCCTTGATTCTTAGGGAATTTCATCAATCCAAAAAAAACTCCCCTCTAAATGGATGCAAGGACTGGTATTTATAGTTGCGAGCTAGGGTTTCTTGTGACGAAGAGAGAGAGAAGCGGGGGGGGGGGGGGGGGGGGGACAAGATGGAGTGGGGAACAGAGGGAAGTGGGAGCGGGGTGCAGGCGGCGGTGGTGGGGACAAGAGATGATGAAGGAAAGGAGCGGATGGGGAAAAGGGGAGAAGAGAGAGGAAGGAGAGAAAGAGGAAGGGAGAGAAGACGATGGGGGGGCGGCGGCCTGAAGGAAAAAAAATGAAAGGATCCGGGTCGGGTCCAAATGATTTAATGGACTGGGTTGGCTAAAATATGGGCTGGTCGGGTAATTATTTGGGCTGAATTTTATGAATTGATCCGAAAAATAGTACGGGTTCTAAAGAGACCCGTTTAAAATTAATCATATACTGAGTGTGCTAAAATATCCCCTAATATAGAGTATGTGTTTATTAATATTTAGATGAAAAATGACGCCGTAATAGTCGGGTGATAATATATTTGAGATTCAACAGTGAGTAAATGCTATTATTAAATTACGCGAAGATAAATGTGATGCGTGTGCATAAGCTGGTAAAATACCAAAATAGATAAAAATTGTGAATTAAAATAATAATAATAATAATAATAATAATAATAATAATAATAATAATAATAATAGCTAGTAACTGTAATAGAATAATGAAACGCTGGTATTGATAAGAGGCTAATAAATTATAGTAAAATATAAATATATTTTAATTTGTCGAAAATATTAGAAGCGTAAATAGGTATTCCGGGGGAGAGGCGGGACACAATTGGGTGTCAACAACACACATATTAAATTTCATCATCAATCATAAAAAACTTATTTTCAAGAAATCAACCAACCCATATTCTTCCTCCATTAACACACACACATTCAACCCATATTCTTCCTCCATTAACACACACACATTCAACCCATTTTCTTCCTCCATTAACACATACACATTCAACCCATTTTCTTCCTCCATTAACACACACACATTCAATTTCATCATCAATCATACATATCTTTTCAAGAAATCAACCAACCTATTTTCTTCCTCCATTAACACATACACATTCAACCCATTTTCTTCCTCCATTAACACACACACATTCAATTTCATCATCAATCATACATATCTTTTCAAGAAATCAACCAACCCATTTTCTTCCTCTATTAACACACACACATTCAATCCATTTTCTTCCTCCATTAACACACACACATTGAAGGGAAACCAGTCCATTTGAAGGGCAGTTCGTGTAATTTCTTCATTGTTTATTTTGTAAACAATGAAGAACAATTCATGCAACCAGTCCATTTGAAGGGCAGTTCGTGCAATTTCTTCATTGTTTATTTTGTAAAAACAATGAAGGGCAATCCGTGCAACCAGTCCATTTGAAGGGAAATTCATGTAAACAATGAAGGGCAACCAGTCCATTTGAAGGGCAGTTTGTGCGATTTCTTCATTGTTTATTTTGTAAACAATGAAGGGCAATTCGTACAATGAAGGGCAATTCGTGTAAACAATGAAGGGCAACCAGTCCATTTGAAGGGCAGTTTGTGCAATTTCTTCATTGTTTATTTTGAAGAAAATGGGTTGAATGTGTGTGTGTTAATGGAGGAAGAAAATGAGTTGAATGTGTGTGTGTTAATGGAGGAAGAATATGGGTTGGTTGATTTCTTGAAAAGATATTGATTGATGAAAGAAATTGAATGTGTGTGTGTTAATGGAGGAAGAAAATTGGTTGAATGTGTGTTGTTAATTTTGAAGAAAATGGGTTGAATGTGTGTGTGTGTGTGTGTGTTAATGGAGGAAGAAAATGGGTTGAATGTGTGTGTGTTAATGGAGAAAGAAAATGGGTTGATGGATTTCTTGAAATGAAGAAGAAGAAGAAGGGTTTAGTGATGAAAAAGACAAAATTAATGGAGGGTTTAATGGTTAATTAGAGGTTAATTAGTGTAAATATAATTAATAAAAGAAAAATCAAATGAAAAAAAGAAAGGAAAAGTGTCACTGACGTGGCGTCAATGTGGCGGAGAGTGTGCAACCGGGCATCAAATTTTGATTGTGCCATGTCAGCCAAAAAAAGTACAAAAATATAGAAAAAATAAGGCCGGGGGGTAATAAGTCGCCCGCAAAGGTTGGGTGCGTCATAATTAATCCGAGTATACGTTGGGGGGGTTTTTTTTTATATATTTTCCCCAAGTTTTCAATAAAATTAATTACTAAGAGTTTTAAGATTTCCTTATTGAGGTCTACTTTGTGTTCCGTTTGTGTTGTTTTTCTCCTTTTGATTTTTTGTTCAAACTTAATTTCTTTTATTATAAAAACACGAATATAAATGTTGGTTGACCAAAATATCCTTCAAATATTCTTGTTTCCAAGTTTTGTCGGTTTCTTTTTTATCTTTAAAATTTAAGATTGGAATGACAGAAATTGACTTTTACATAACAAAAACCAGAAAAAGTATTTTTTGCATGATCAACTTTAAGTTGTATGACTTCCTGTTTAAAAATAATAATAGAAAAGTGATTTTTTTTTATGATAAACTCAAAGCTGAATGACCATCGATTAGAATATTTTGTGGGAATCAATCCAGATATGCTTAAATAAAATAGGAGGATGAGAAAAAATAAGAATATCTATCATAAAATTGATTGATTATCTTTTGCAAGTCGTTATATAAATTTTTATGTTGAGGAAAATAAAATAGTAGAAACTGTTTCTTCCTATAAACATTTCATCATGAAAACTCCCGTGAAGTTAGAAAAGATTTAAGCTACGAGAGCATTGGATTTTTTTTTAATAAATATTATATTTCACTTTGTGAAAACATAAATTTGTTTACAATAAATAACTAAATATTCTTAAAACTGAAAGATATTTTCATGATTTAATTTTATTAATTTAGGATTCAACACTTATATGTTTGTAAATGCAATAAGTAAATATAGGATCACTTAATTCCTAATATTGGATTATTTTAGTTGTAACATGTTTCCATGTGTGGAAAACATCATATATATCAAGAACATCATTCTCAAAGAAATATTAAGTGGATATAATCTTATACTATAGTTACATTTTTGTTATTTAAATTAATGTATGTAATTACAAATAATATTACAGAATATTTTTTGTGATGATCGAGGTTTGACCAGGAATATCGTGCAAAGCACAATTATAGAGACTAATACTATATTAAACGCACAAAGGGCCTTAGAAATGTTGATTGAACTTTTTTTCCTTCATTAAAAGACTCTACAATAGACAAAAGTGTCATTTACTATTTTCCTAATATTTAGAATACCACATAATTATTGTTCTAATATTTAAAAATAACCATTTAATTATTTTCCTATTCTTTAGGACTCTAATTTTTTTAATTTCTTTCCATCTAGAATTCTCGCACTTGGAAGTTTTTAACAATTAAAGCCTACCTCAAACCCTAAACCTGTTATTTTAACGTGAAGATCAGGTGTTTATTCAAAACAAATCAGCACCTTGGTGTGCGCAGTTCAATTCTCAAGAAGTCAATCGAGATGATTGACGAGGAGAGCTAACAGAAAAATTGAATCTGATGGTCTTCATTGACACTAGACTTGTTGATATGTTTTATTAATGGATTTTATTATTGCATTATTTTTTTCATACTAATAGATGAGGTGAAATTGTGAAGTCATAGTTATTCAAAGAGGTCTATTATGATAATTATTTTGGTAAAGATTTGATGCTTTTTAGATCAGTTAATCAATTCAAATTCTGTTGAATCCTCATAAAGCCGTCAAGGTATGTGACTTCAACTTTCAAAACCTATGTCTATTTTCATATTTTAATCTTTGTGGAAAGACTTATATTTGTGCAGTTTACTTATTGCAGAATCTTTTTCATACTTATAGGTGAGATGAAATTGTTAAGTTTCAGTTATTCAAAGAGATTGATTATGATAATTATTCTATAATTAATTGTGACAGGTTCGATTTTTTTTATTACATCAATTGCTCAAGGCAAATTCTCATGAACAATCATCAAACCATCAAGTTAAGGTTTGACTTCAACCCACGTTCTGATAAGTCGTGGATTTCAGGACTTTTTACATCCACTACTTATACTTTTTGAACAAAATGGAACAAAAGGAGCAAAAGAGCAAAACAGTTGCAGTAAATATGCGGCACCGCAAGTTGGACTTGCAGCCGCATCTTTTGGCCATAAAAATGACAACTAATATGCGAAGCAAATGCGGCACCGCAAACTCAATTTGTCGCCGCATCTTCAGGAGGACTAGGAAGGAATGCTGAGTGACTTGCGGTCGCAAACTCGTGTTGCGACTGCAAACTTTGGCCGCAAGTCATCAATTTATTCCGAGATTTGACTTTTTGTCCTCTCTCTATAAATACTTTTACCTAGTGCTCCGTGCACATTACTGAATATTCCTTACTTTTACTTTCTAGTTGTCTTTTAGCATTGAGAGAGCACTGAACATTATTTAATGTGGAAGCTTTTAAAAGATTCTTGATTTTCTTGTCATCTTCTCCATTAACACTTTTGTAAGCTTTATGAATACTCTCTTTGCTACTACTCCCTCCATTCCATATTAAGTAACCTTTTAGGCTTTTTATTTTGTTTCAAAATAAGTGACGCTTTAGAATTTCAGGAATATTTTGGATAGATTCTTCCAAAATTGCCCTCGTTTAAATAATCAAGATTCATTAATTACTACTCAATACCCAATGTTAACTTAAAATATAATTAGGGGTAAGTTGGTAAAAATACTCCTAATTTTCTAGGAGTGAGCAGTTTCTTAAGGGGTGTGCATGAGCTAAAAGAGTCACTTATTATGGAATGAAGGGAGTAATTTCTATTTAATGAATATGAATAGCCAAACCATTTAGCTAAGGTTGTGGAACCAAAATGTGTTAGTTATGTGATTGGGTTTTGTATTCAACCTCCATTCATGTGTAACTATGTTTTTCTATGTACTCTTCAATCTTTAATGTCATTTAATGGTGTACAACATTATTTGTGCCTAGTTACTTTTCCTTTTCTTGAGAGAGAAGGGGAAAGTTAGGAAAAAAGTAAATAGCAGGAATTTGAGACTTATAAATCTCATCTAATAACTTGAGCTAGAGATAGGAAAGTTACTTGAAATAAAATGGGTGTTCATATTTTTCACATTCTAAGGCTTGAGAAAGCTTAGTAATGATATTTGTCAATTTGGTTGAGAAACTTTTGATAGACTCGAGTAACCCATAATTAATTACATCTACACATATAAAGGAGTTGGATTGATACCCATCCACATTACTTTCCATTGGAACCACAACCTTAGTCCCTTAACCAATAATTTATATTTTATAACAAAAACTCTTAGACATTAATGATCAAACTTTAAACCAATCATTATTATATTCCGTTCTCCCCTGAAATATAGACTAATAATCGAGCGTTGCACTTAGCAAGTATATTTCTTCATTGTATTCTTTGTGCGATTCGATGCCAACCTTGTTGGGTTCTGTATTTGACAAGACCCCTAATATTAAAGGTGTAATTTAGGCGTATCAAATTTTAGCGCCGTTGCTGGGGAATACAGTCTAGAATTTTCTAATTAGTGTAAAACTCTACTTTTAGTCTTTATTTCTCTTCTTATTTTTTGTTGTTATTGTTGTTGTTGTTGTTGTTGTGTTGACTCAGGTGCAATAGAGGATAATAACTCTGATGATGATGAAATGATTGTGGAGTCGGGTGATGCAGCCTCTATTCGCCCACCTCCAGTTCAAGGAAATGAAAGTTTCCTTGTGAACAATACTATGTTGCACCTGCTCAACACCAAGGGCTTATTTGGCAGACACCAACGGACGACCCGAATAGGAACTTAAAGAATTTTCTTGGGGTTCGCCCTACTAATTTGCATCCAAATGTCTCTGCCGAGAAGGTCAGGTTGAAGTTCTTCCCATTCTCTCTCACGGGCGAGGCCACCGCATAGTTGGATGATCTTCCAGTCGGGTCTATTACCACTTGGGCGGAGTTGACTCAAGCATTCCTCAAGAAGTTCTTCCCTCTTTCCCGGATGTTACAACTCCGTGACGAAATCAACAACCTTCGTCAACTTCCGGTTGAGGCTCTACATGAGGCTTGGACACATTTCAAAAAGAAAGTTAAGAGTTGTCTAAAGCATGAGTTTCCCGATAGTGTTCTTCTCCAAACATTCTACCGGTCACTTGATACGATTAACAAGTCGGTAGCAAATAATATTGCGGGTGGGTCCGTGATGGAAAACTCTTATACGGTGATGAGTGCTCTCCCAGATAAATTGACTAAGACCAACGAACCTTGGTACATTAGGGAGTCGGAAGTAGTTGAAGGAGGTCCTTCCAAAATTAGCTTGTCTAGGGAGGCAATCAAGAAGGAAGAAGAGATAGATGAGACCATGGCAAAGGTGGTTACCTAAATGGATCTTCTCATGAAACATGTGTTGGGAGGAGGCTCCAACCGAGTTAATGCGGTAGGATCTTATGAAGAGGATTCTATGGATGAACAATGCTTCCAAGTGTGTGAGGAGGAAGACAACAATCAAGCGGGGGGTTCCCGTCCGAGCTACCTAGGTCCTAATCAAGGATCTTAGCGGAAAGGTCATGGGAATCAAGGTTGGAACAAGGATAGTGGAAATTAAGGGTGAAACAAAGATAGTGAGAATTCTCATTGGCGGGACAACAATCAAGGTGGTTACCACAACAATTACAACAACCACCGGAGCTTAAATCCTTATGTCCCACCAAAGGGGAACCAAATTATTTCAAGCCTACTATCCCCTAGCGACCCCGCTAGTTCTAAAATGGAGGATATGCTATCAACAGTATTAAAAAAAGTGGAGTTAACCGATTCCTTTTGCAAAGAGACAAGGGAAGAAATGAAAAGCTTGGGGTAAATTGTAGGTTATCACTCAACTTCCATCATGCAATTACAATCGCAACTTGGCCAAATCTTGGCTACTCTCACCCAAAGACAAAAGGGCATACTTCCAGTGATACGGTTGCGAACTGAAAGAATGATGGTGATCATAAATGCCATGTAATCACTACTAGGAGTAGCAAGACAATTGGGGGAGAGATATTGGTGAAAGATAATGTGGTAGTTGATGCTGAGAAAATTGTTGAAGAACCCATTGTTGTTGAGGAAGAATTGACTCTAAAGAAGAAGCGGGCTAGTATTGAAAATCCTATTATTATTGAAGAAGTGCCGGAAAATGATGAAGCTTCAAAAGGAAAGAAGTGGCAGAGAAGGTGCCTAGGGCTTTACCGCCCGTTCCAAAGCCTTCTCCCCTATTTCCTCAACGATTGGCTAAGAAAGCAGGTGATGGTAAGTTTCTCAAGTTTGTCAAGAGATTGAAAGGAATTTCAATCAACATTCTTTCGGTAGAAGCACTTGAACAAATGCTCGGTTATGCA
This sequence comes from Lycium barbarum, assembly GCF_019175385.1. NCBI lineage: Eukaryota > Viridiplantae > Streptophyta > Magnoliopsida > Solanales > Solanaceae > Lycium > Lycium barbarum. The sequence goes on from NC_083341.1 coordinate 23,659,254, forward strand.
AAATTCCTGAAAGATCATGTGACCAAGAGGAGACATGCTAGTTTTGAAACGGTGGGAGTTACACATCATTGTAGCTCTATTGTGACAAACGCCTTGGTTCAAAAGAAGAAATATGCAGGATCTTTCACCAATCCGTGCACTATTGGGATGTACAAATTTGCAAAAGCCTTATGTGATCTTAGAGCAAGCATCAACTTGATGCCCCTTGATATCTTTAACAATTTAGGTTTGGGCACTCCCTGACCCATAACAATGAGGTTGCAAATGGCAGATACAACCGTGAAGAAACCGGTGGGTATCTTTTATGATGTGCTTGTGAGGGTTGATCGGTTGATTTTTCTGGCCGACTTTGTGATTTTGGATTGTGAAGTTGATTTCGAGGTGCCCATAATCTTGGGAAGACCTTTTTTGGCTATGGGACGTGCTCTTGTAGATATGGAGAGGGGTGACCTAAAATTTAGAATGAATAATGAAGAGATCACTTTCCATATTTGCAAGTCAATGAAACAATCAGTGGATATGAGTGTTGTGTCGGTTATTGATATAATTGATGAAGCCATGGAGGCAACTGTTGAGCATGAACATGTGGGTGAGATGTTGGCGGCGGTGATAATCATTCAACTATATCCGCCCCTTCATGTTATTTTGAAGATGTGCTAACAATGACCTGATGACACTCGAAAGCTTCACATAGTTTCTAGAGATTACTTAATTCGCATTCACATTCAATTGACTTGCTTGAATGGTCTCATTGCTCATCTATTATTACAATACATGCGCCCTCACGAGAAAGAAAGTCCTTTTCATACAAATATCAATCAATATAGAGGGACAAAAGGAGAACACTCGCACTAAAAAAGAATATCACATGTCACAAGTATCAAATCATATGCATGCGTTTACTTTCTTTCCATACTAGTTCCAAAAACACTCACTTGTAGATCACAAAGGTATTTTTGGGTTGTAATGATGGCTTTGGGTTGGGTAGGATACAAAAGTGACTATCTCTTCCTTGAGCACTACATTTGACTTGGTTGAGGCCTTTTCTTTGATTCACCACGATTTCACTCTCTTCCCCACCCTTTGCTCCTTAGTCACATCTTTAAATTGCCTTCTTTATTGTTAGCCCCCTTTTGCATTTATTGGAATGATTTCTCCTAAAGAAAAAAAAAAATTCCGTGCAAGGGCAACCTCTTAATTTCTATCAACCACCAATCCACCTCTCATTTCTATCAACTTTACTCACAAGGCCTCTCACCTTCAACTTAGGCTAAAAGCCTATGCTGGGCTTTAGAGTTCAAGAAAGGATGGGTTCAAAAGAGATACAAATAAGAAGTGGTATGGCTTGTAACATGGCAACAAGAAAGAGGCTTAAAGGCTCAAAAGGGGTAACTAGTGATACATATATGCACAAGATGTTTCATAAGGAGATTCAAAGATTGCCTAAGATCCTTTCTTCAACCGATCATCAAGATTAGCTTAGAAAGACAAACCAGGCAAGTTCTAGTTGACACAACCAATCACACAAATTAGTATAAGACGTCACCACTCATGGCACATGCATTGTTCAAAAAGAGTCAATAACTTTTAAGACAAGATCAATTCATGCATTACCCAAATGAATAGTCAAGAGTAATAAGGTGAAGCCTATGTTTGTCATGATCATCAATTCTCATTAAAGCTCAAATTTTTGGAGGGGTATGCAATAACATGTAACATTCTAACTGTATTGATACCAAACAAGTCATGCTCACATCCGACTCCACAAGACTTTGTTCCCTTAAGAAAAGCGCCCAAATATCTATCATTGGGACAAGCCAACTCACAACTTCCTAAAAACACCGGGTTCAAAAGACCATTAGCATCCTCAGGAGAAGAACCATGACAAGGAAGAGCCATGGATATTGCTAATACCACAAAATAACAAAAAGGCAACAACACATATACAATAATAATAAAAAAAATACTACAATGTTTTAAGACAACAAACATGAATACTATCTGTCAAAACGCAGGTTATACATACAGTATCCCTGGTACACCATATCAAAAACTCAGTCAAAAGAAACTAGGAGTACCACCTCCGACTAAAAATATTGCATTGTCCCCCCAATGCAATAAACAATTAGCATTCAAAAGGAAGTAAGCACTCTCTGTAATGCCTTAAGCATCGTCTCGAACTGCCTTGGTGCTGTGCTCGGAGGGAGGAATGATGGGCTCAGTAGCAGCAATAGTGGATGAGGTGGGCTCAGTCGGTGGTGAAGTACCACCAGTAGGTAGAGGTCTGGGTGTAGCAATAGTACTCTTTCTCGCAGGGGACATCAGGTCCACAAGTGAGTGCTCTCTCACTCTCTGCATGTCTCGCTCAAGCTCTTTGTCTGTACGAGCGATGTGGTGACCATGATAAGCGGAGGTTGCAAATGTAACCTGTATCTGCTCCTCTGAAGCATCCTGCAGTGTCTCGAACTCATCCAACTCCTCGTACTCATCATCACCATCTCTGGCAGTGGTGTGATGCGAGGGACTCTCTGCTGCCTCTACCTCATGCTGGGCCCTATCGACCTCCTCAGTATCTATAACAACCCCTGTACCCATGGCCTCAAATAGTGGGGTCCAGGAAGTTGTGAAATTGGAGTGCAACTGAGCACGGTCGGTTTTCACTGCCTTCAAACTCTTTGTCTCATCAGCCTCTATCTTGTTCACCCTCTTCTCTAGACTCACCACATGCTCTTCCCACATTCTGTTGGACTCCTCCACTACCTTTTTAATCATGTCAGGAAGGGTGCGGATGAAGCGAGTCACTTTGGAATCCACAGCCCCTACGGTCTGAGCCATGTTCCAGAAATCATCAACAGAGGGAGGGTGCGTTCTCCGAGATAGGAGCCCTATAGTAGGTGGTGGGGTGCCACTAGTAGTGGATCCCGTAGCTGTGTTAGTGGAGGCACCAGCAGAAGCAATACCCGAAGGTGTCGAGATAGTGAAAGTAGATGGCATGGAAAGGTCTTCCAAGCCGGTTGTGAGGTCAATGATCTGAGCCTGGGCTTTCTTTTTCTTCCTCTCGGGGTTATCATCATCTTCAATTCAAAAAATGTCCACGACCCCAACTGTGGCACATTCTCGATCGACCCTCTTAAACACAGACATGTTGTGCCTCTTGCATAAAGCAGTAATCATGCACGAGAAAGGTATGGACCGAGATGTCTGCCATGCTCTATCAATAATGTGTGGGTACATAATGTGACCTACATTAATGTGTACCCCAATCATGATGCACACGATGAGAATAGCCTTGCGAATCCCCACTAGTGTCTCATTATGTGATGGCCAGAACTGGGAACTGATAAAGAATAACCAAAATTTAGCTTCAATGTTGAGAGTCACCTTCACAATATCAGTCTTGGGCCTTATCCATAGAGGAGTAGTGCCCGGAGCTGCTATGACCTCTGCAAACCAGGCTCGTTTAATTTCAGCCACATTTGGCCGAATCATGTCCTCATGCTCACTATGAGGTGTGCCCTTGTCCCAAAATATTCGATGTTGATTCCCTCGTGGAACAAGGGCACAACCTTTCCTCTCACTGCACAAATTCTTCTTCTTGCCCATCTGCACACCAAGAATAGCGTAGAATGCTTTGACGATTTGGAGGACAAATTTCCCAGGCGATTAAGTGAACACCATCCAGTTTCGTTGGTGCAGTTACTCCATAATCCTGGGAAATGATTCTTCAAGCCCAGTGAGACTTATACATTTCTAAAGGTTGAAGGAGAGTTTATTGTCATAACTCTCCTTCACCCCTTCGATTGCCCATCTAAGGCCCTCTTCTTGTTTAATCTATGCCTCAAACCTCTTGCGGATCAAGTCATTAGTTGTGGCTGGGGTTCCTGGGCTATAGGGGTCGACTGAGGTGCTGAGGGTGTGGTGGATGGTGCCTCAACCAAAGCTGGAAACTTCTTTTACTTCCCAGTCAGGATCGCTGGGTTCTTTTGTGCCAAATTCTTTCGTCTAGTCATCTTGTATAGTCAACAAACATTAGGTTCAAAGAAAAAAAAAAGGAAAATCTTTTTGATGTTTTTATGGTATAAAGAAAGCAATAAACTAACAATTCAAAGGCAACAGAAAAAAAATCAAGAGAAAAAGAGGCAAGGTGCGCCCGCAAAAACGAGTTTGTGGCACCGTAACTACAAAGTTGTGGCTGCAAACTCAAGATGCGGAGCCACATCTTGCTCGCAAACTCAGAGATTTTGGCTAGGATACTTACAATACAATATAGGATACGATGTAGATATGACTCCGCAAACTAAGTTTGAGGTCACAAACTCCATCGTCATCCCCAAAATTCAAACCTAAGCCACACCTTGCAATTTCTAACCATTTTCAGACAATTATCCCCACCCCCCAATCATAATAAGTAGTACAAAAACTATTAAGCTACCAACAACAATCCCTGCCCCTAATCGAACAAATTCCACACATGAACATTCAAATCCCACCAAGCCATTGCAAATCAAGTTAAGCAAATGGGGATAAGGGTTCGTAAATCACACTAATGCTGCAAAGTCATGTTATAGGCTAATACCATGCTTAGATTGCAAGATTTGAAAGAATTAAAGTCATAAGCAATATAACATACCTGATAGATCAAAAATAAAGAGTGGCAAGTTTGAAATTGTTGATTACGAGTCAATTGAAGTTCCAAACACGAAGATGGAGAGGGGATTGGGTCGAATTTGAGGGATATATGCTTGAAATTGTGATTAGGGGTAAAAATGGGAAGAGGAGTCGCGTTTTGAGCCTAAGAGGCAAAAAATGAAAAAACGAGTTTCAAACAAACCTTATATACCTTTGGAGTTTGCACAGGAAATGCAATCGCATATCAAGTTTGCGACCTCGCATTCTCTCCGCAAACTCCACTCACATGTCATGGCACTGGCTGATTGAGTCGAGCAAAGTTGTGGCCACAAACTCAAGTTGCGGAGCCACATCTTGGTCGGAAAATTTATTTTTTTCTTTGGTCACTACCTTTTTGTGGGGTGAAGATGCAACCGTAACTTTTCACTGCATCCCAAGATGCGGCACAACATCCAGGCCACAAATTCACCCCTGTTTTTGATTTTTGTTTCCTTGTTCAATTCTTCCAGGAGTCCATTTTGCATTTATTTTCTCTTTTATTTCCCTGCATCTTTGCATCCCACATACGTAAGAAAACATTAAACAAAAGACTTGGGTTTCCTCCCAAGAATAGCTTGATTTAACGTCGCGGCACTACAATTTTACCCTTTTCATGGTTCGTTGAGGTATGTGACCTCAATTCTCTTTGCTTCATTGGGTAAGCCAAAGTAGTGCTTAACCCTTTGCCTGTTCACCTTGAAGTGCTCTCCATCCGAAATAACAAGTTCAATTTCTCTATATGGGGACACTTGTGTTACTTCAAAGGGACCAGACTACTTAGACTTCAATTAATCCGAAAACAACAGGAGCCTTGAATTGAACAATAACACGGTCTCCGGGGCTAAGCTCCCTTTTCCAGATCTATTTGTCATGTAAATGCTTCATGCCGGCCTTGAAAATGGAAGAGCTTACATAGGCTCTAAATCAGAATTCATCCAGCTCATTAAGTTGATCCAACCGCAATTGTGAGGCATCACCCCATCCAAGGTTCAACTTTTTCAAGCCCCAAAATGCCTTATGTTCAAGTTCCATCGGGAGTTGAGAAGCTTTTCCAAATACCAATTGATAAGAGGACATTCCAATTGGTGTCTTGTATGCGGTCCGATAGGCCCATAGAGCATCATCCAACTTTTTTGACCAATCGGTCCTATTTTCATTTACCGTTTTGGACAGAATGCTTTTGATTTCCCTATTTGACACTTCTACTTGACCACTTGTTTGGGGCTGATAAGGGGTGGCAACTCTATGCTTGATTCCATACTTTTCAAGAAGCGTTTTGAACAACCGGTTGCAAAAATAAGATCCCCATCACTAATGATTGCCCTTGGAGTCCCATACCTTGAGAATAAATGTTTTTTCAAAAATGCGGTGACACTTTTTCCTTCATTGTTGGGAAACTCAATGGCCTCCACCCATTTAAACACATAGTCCATCGCCACAAGAATATACTTGTTACCATAGGAACTCACAAAGGGACCCATAAAATCAATTCGCCAAACGTCACACAATTCCACTTCAAGAATTGGCTTCATCGGAAGCTCATGCCTCTTTGAAATGCTCCATTGCCTTTGATATTGGTCACAAGATTTCACAAAGTCATGAGCATCTTGGTGAATAGTTGGCCAATAAAATCCACTTTGGAGCACTTTTTTCGCCGTTCTTGAGCTACTATGATGCCCCCCTATGGGTGATGAATGACAAGCCTCAATGATAGAAATCATCTTCACTTCAGGAATGCACCGCCTTATGATGTTGTCGGCGCAAACCCTAAATAGATATGGCTCATCCCAATAAAATTTTCGGACATCACTCAAGAACTTCTTCTTTTGATGGAAGTTCAAATAATCCGGCAAAATGTCACTAGCATGAAAGTTAGCAAATCGGCATACCAAGGGATCATGTCATGTGACCCCGCCATTAATTGCACATCCGGAAATGACTCATTAATTTCTAGGCCATCCAATGGACGCCCACCCTCTTCAAGACGAGACAAATGGTCCACCACTTGGTTTCCACAACCCTTTCTATCCTTGACTTCAAAGTTAAATTCTTGCAACAAAAGGACCCAACGTATCAACCTTGGCTTGGCATCCTTCTTGGTCATGAGGTAACGAAGACCCGCATAGTCGGTGTGAACAACCACATGGGTTCCCAATAAGTAAGCCCGGAACTTCTCGAAACCAAACATAATAGCAAACAACTTGTGCTCGGTGACCGTGTATTTCATTTGATCACCATTTAAAGTCTTGCTTAAAGAGTAGATGGGATAAAAAATCTTATCACGCTTTTGGCCAAGAACGGCCCCTATGGCGAATCCACTTGCGTCACACATCAACTCAAAGGGTTGAGACCAATCTGGGGCAATGATGATATGAGCCGATGTGAGTCTCTCTTTCAAGCCCTCAAATGCCTTCAAGCAAGCATCATCAAATACAAACTTCGACTCCTTGTCCAAAAATTTTCATAGAGGGTTGGATATTTTTGAAAAATCCTTAATGAATCTTCTATAAAACTCGGCATGCCCAAGGAAGCTATGAACACCTTTGATGGGGATTGGGGGAAGGGGAGGGGGGGGGGGGGGGAATCTTGACAATAAACTCAATTTTATCTTGATCAACCTCAAGCCCTTTTTCCAAAATCTTGTGTCCCAAGACGATTCTTTCTCTAACCATGAAGTGACACTTCTCCCAATTTAGAACCAAGTTCGTCTCTTCACATCTTTTCAATACTTGGGAGAGATTCTCTAAGAACTCATCAAATGAATCCCCAACCACAGGAAAGTCATCCATGAATATTTCAATGGACTCCTCAACCATGTCGGAGAAAATGAACATCATGCAACGTTGAAAAGTTGCAGGTCCACTACATAGCCCAAAGGGCATCCTCTTAAAAGCAAAGGTCCCATAAGGACAACTGGGTTTTCTCTTGGTCCTCGGGGGAAATGGTGATTTGGTTTTTTCTGGAATAGGCATCAAGAAAGCAATAATAATCCCTTCCCGCAAGCCTATCAAGTCTTTGATCCATGAATGGCATTAGGAAGTGGTCCTTTTTGGTCAAATTGTTCAACTTTCTATAGTCCATGCAAACCCGCCATCCGGTGACCGTGTGAGTGGGAATCAATTCATTTTTAGCATTTAATACCACGGCGATTCCAGGGAGCGCATTGAACCGGACTAACCCAAGAGCTATCCGATATAGGATACACAACACCGGTATCTAATCACTTGATAATCCCAGTCTTCACAACCTCTTACATAGGAGGATTCAACCTTCTTTGATGTTCAACACTTAGTCCACACTCTTCATCAAGTTGAATCTTATGAGTACAAATGCAGAGCGGAATCCCTTGGATATTCGCAATACAGCAACCAATAGCTTTTTTATATTTTCTCAAAATCACCAACAACCTCTCTCTTTGCTCATCCGTCAACCGGGTGGAAATAATTACAGGCAATGAGTTGTTAGGGCCAAGGAATTCATATATCAAATGTGAAGGAAGAGGTTTGAGTTCCAAGGTAGAAGGCTCAATAATGAAAGGCTTTGCGGGAGGAGTTTCTCGGTTTTCTAAATCAAGATCAAGCTTCTTAGGATTGTAATGGTATGACTCCAACCCAATCAATGCATTAACCATCTCCTCGAACTCTTCTTCATTTTCCCTATCATAGGTTATTATCACCGCCGCCAACATATCACCCACATGTTCATGCTCAACGGTTGTTTCCATGGTTTCATCAATTGTGTCAATAATCGACACAACACTCATATCCGCCGGTTGTTTCATTGACTTGCAAATATGGAAAGTGATTTCTTTATTATTCATTCTAAATTTTAGGTCACCCCTCTCCACATTTATACGAGCGCGCCCTGTAGCCAAGAGAGGTCTTCCCAAGATTATGGGCACCTCGAAATCAACTTTACAATCCAAGATCACAAAGTCAGCCTGAAAAATGAACCGATCAACTCTCACAAGCAGATCATAAAAGATGCCAACTGGTTTCTTCATGGTTCTATCCGCCAATAGCAACCTCATTGTTGTGGGTCGTAGAGTGCCCAAATTCAACTTGTTAAAGATAGCAAGCGGCATCAAGTTGATGCTTTCTCCAAGATCACATAAGACTTTGTCAAATTTGTACATCCCAATAGTGCAGCAAGGAATGGTGAAAGCTCCCGGATCTTCCTTCTTTTGAACCAAGGCTTTTGTCACAACAGAGCTACAATGATGTGTAACTCCCACCATTTCAAAACTAGCATGTCTTCTCTTAGTTATAAGGTTTTTCATGAATGTTTCATAACCGGGCATTGTTCAAGTGCTTCCACCAAAGGGATGTTGATTGAAAGCCATTTCAATCTATCGACGAACTTGAGAAACTTTCCATTATCGGGTTTCTTAACCAATAGTTGAGGAAATAGAGGAGAAGGCTTTGAAGCGGGCAGTAAAGCCCTTCGCACTTCCTCTACCGCTTCCTTGCCTTTTGAAGCTTCATCATTTTCCGACACTTCTTCAATAATAATGGGCTTTTTACTACTAGCTCGCTTCTTCTTTGGAGACACTTCTTCCTCAACAACAATGGGCTCTTTAAAAATTTTCTCATCATCAACCACCACATTATCTTTCACCGATGTCTCTCCCCCAATTGTCTTGCCACTCATAGTAGTAATTGCATGGAATTTGTTATAACCATCATTTTTTTGGGTTTGCAACCGTATCACTAGGGAGTGTGCCCTTTTGTCTTTGTCTTGATGGACGTTGAGTGAGAACCTATAATTTGCCCAAGCTTTTCATTTCATCCCTTGTTTCTTTGCAAAAGGAATCGGTAGACTCCGCCTTTTTCAATACTCTTGAAAGAATATCCTCCATTTTAGAACTAGCGGGGTCGCTAATGGATGGTTGACTTGAAATAATTTGGTTCCCCTTTGGTAGGACATAAGGATTTGAGCTTCGGTGGTTGTTGAAATTGTTGTTATTGTAGCGGTTCTATTTTTTCGGATTCGTATTTGCACTTGACTCATTTAAAAAGGAAAGTGTCCCGGGTAAGTACGGTTGTCAATCGTACCAGGAAAAAGGAAAAAATACACTTATACGTGGATGGTGCTCTAAATGGACTTATTTTAGAATCGCCACCTAATTTTTAGGAAATTAGGAAAACCAGTTCGAAAAGGTTTCATTTAAAGCAGTTAAGTTTTAAAAGAATCCTAATCTAACCAAAGTATGGGTAAGGGTTCTGGTAATCCCTCGAGGAAGGTGTTAGGCACCCTGGTATTAAGGATCCGCTCAATTGTGCTTTACCTACGGGTTCTAACAGTATGCCTTTGCAGATATAAATTGTTTGTGGTAAAATACGTTTTTGTTTTAGATTTTCGCAACATAGGGTTGTCATTCATATAGAATCATTCTTGGGAAATGGCTAAGTAAAATCCTACCTAAAAAGGCATTTTTGTGGTTTTCGGACTAGAACACCCGAATACGAACTCGAAAGCGCGAATTCGGGTAGAACACTACATTAGTCAAACCTTTTAATTAAAGAGTCTTTTAAAAACCTTTTATTATTTTTTATAGTAAAGTCCTTTTTATTAAGGCATACCATTAGAGTCCTCGTAAATTTACCTTATTCCTTTCCTAGTCCCTCATCCTTTCTTTAATTCAGCTTGGTTTTTAAGTCCAACTCTTAAAGTTAATATATCGATCCCTTTTAGAGTTAAATTATGAAAATAAGTTTTTTCATTAAGAGTAATCCGTATTTCACATCTATTTTATGCATGGCTTAAAAAATCAGTTTTAGCAACTCTAAATCTTAAGTTCTAATCCATAAAGGTTCCAACAATACTTAAATAAAACAAGTAAACAAAATATTTCAAAATCACTAAAAGGAGGGAGAGAATGAAGGTGGAGAAAGGTTAATCGGATAAGCTTATCTCTTCACCTTCTTGGACCTTTAGTTGTAATTCCGTTCTTCCTTTATTCTTCGTCTGAAAGCTCCAAATGTCAAATCCTTGCCTCGTCTTTTTAGTACTTCTATTTTGCCATCCCATATCGATTGAATGTACCTCGCAGGGATAGAAACGAGAATGATTAGTAAAAAGGATACGCCACCCCATGGGGTGACGTTTATGAATATAAATATAATATCCCTCGGTTTCGCATGAAACTGTAGGAGCTTTGATTACTAAAGGCTCAGAATCATGCTTCTTTCAAATATGGGAAAAAGGACCCCTGAACATGTCATGGCTGCGAAATAGCGACCCATCAGTCATCTATTGCCTTGCCAAACGCATGTTGGTTCCTATTCTATAACTAGACTATGATCATTGCCTACCGAGGGATAGAACCTTTGCGGACTAGGCATTCTCAAGTTAAGTATTCAAATCAGTAAACTTTCAATCAAGTATAGAAATCCGTTCTTTTTAAAGTGAGGCCTCAAGTTAAACAACTCTTCATCGACCCTAGTGTATTATCATGTTCAAATCAGTAAAGATGTCTTAAGTGTGGTATGAAATTTCAGTAAAAACATAAAGTAAACTGTTCTTCTCAGAGCAAAACAGAAGTAATGACCTCAGTTCCCAAAAATAGACCACGGTATAGTATTTATTTTTCAACAAAATGTAGTCATTTTAGTGCAAGAACAACACCAAACTTACTCAAGTTTCAACCAACATAACACGTCAGCAGGATGATCAGAAAGGCTCAACAGTTATCAAAACAACAACCTTGTCTGGCGTAGTATATGTTTAAACACAGGAGCCTTGATCAGGTATAGTAACCTGTTCATTTTTATGCAATGACTTAAACCAACAGAGCCTAGCTGCAGCTCAATCACACACAAGTATAAGAGTCAGCATGGCATCTGTGGGTTCTTTGAACCAAAGCTGCAACTCAATCGCACAAAGTGTGAGAGTCAACTTCAATCATGGCATAGGAATGCTCTTTAAAGAAGGCAGCAAACTGATGATCAGCAACACAATCAAAATGAACCAGGTTATCCTAGGAAAACAACAACCACAAAAAACATTTGTGTATAACCTTGGGATGGGGTTACAAATGCCAGAATCAGTCATGCCTCAAGACGCAGTAGCATCAAGAGTTATGTATAGCAAAAAACACCTTTTCTTCTGGTACAACCAAGCATGAAGCCACAAATTGGCTCAAGACTTGGTCCAAAGGCACAAACATCAATCTCAATGTGAACTTGAGTTCAACAACAGCTTAGGAGGACCATTTGGGATTTTGAGAACCCCCCAAGCTTTAAGAAGAGGTGTAAATGACTAAGATCTCAGCAATTGTTCACAGCAGACATAGCAGCCTAGTAACTGTTCAAAAATGCAGTAGTGTTTCAGTCCAAGTTTACTCAGTAATACAGCCATTTCAACATCAGAGCAATAGCTATTCATAACCATAGTTTGCCTTAGAATAGGACAACTATTTAGAACAATGTGCAGTGATGATCTCAGGTTCAACAGCATCCTCTTCTAATGTACAACAAACATAAATGGGCAGAAATCATTTGCTCAAGTATAACAACTGCTCTTTGAGAACAGCAACCCAAAGTGAGACAACAAACACCAGAGACTTAAAGACAACATCTGCTCTTCTTAGCCCAAAAAAACATATAATAGTGACCATTTTCCTTCCAATGTAACATTTGCTGCCTTAAAGTGCGGCCAAGTAAATCATCCAAGCATTGTGGAATATATCTCAGATTGTAAGGCCCTGAATCCAGTAGTAGCTCAAAGGTGAAATATGCTAGTAATTTTAAAACAATAATCCCAAGTATAGCATTTGTTCCAACAGCCTAACAACAACAGATATATAGCAGCAGAATAACCACAGGTGGGCTCATAGGTGCAACAACATCTCATGAGCATTTGAAGATTTAGGAAAGTTTTCCCAGTTTATGCAAAAAAAAAAAAAAGAGGTAAAGGATAAGCAGCAATAATTTCCTTATCTTTAAACAAATTAACCACTTGAAAGAATGCTTAGTATCATTCATTAGAAGTCCTTATCAGAGAATAAAGTATCAAACAACTCAATAGGAAAGTAAACTTGAAACTTATCCTGAACCTTATATCAAATATTAAACTTTGAAAGTCAAAGCAGTTAAAGTGGCTACCACCCTCTTATTTCCCACGCCGCACAAGATCCAAAGGTTATAGAACCTCGGCATGGCAGGCTATTGGAGGAGCTAAGCCAATCCCTTTATTTACCTTGTCTTTCACCACTAACAATACCAGAAAAATAATATTCAGGCAGTAAACTTATTAAATCAGTTTTGGGTCAATGGTTGAAGTTAATAAAACTCAGAGTCCATATAGCATACAATCTTTAGTAGCAAGTTTAATCAAAATGTATATCCAGTGCAATCAATCCCAAAAGACTCAAGGGTGTAACAACAGATTCCCCTTGCCCTAGAACAGACTTAATTTTCAAAAGCAAACTCAATTGACACCAAAGGTAGCATCTATTTCTCTTTTCAAACAGCATCTTAATCTCAAACCTAGCAGCAACCCATATAGATGTTAATTTATTCCTTAGTTTCAATCAACAGAGCTACAAACAGCATGCTCAATTACTTTGAAAGAGGACTAGGGACAGAAACAGGAACCACTTCATGATAGACCAGTAGTAACATCATCCAACATAAGAGAAAGGGAAATCACAACACCACATTCATGAAACTTTTCGACCACATATTAAAGATGTATACATAAGATTTAATTCTCACTGCTTATCCTATGTATTTTAATTAAAGAGAGGTAGTTAAGAATACTTAGACATTTTGAATAAAAATGATCCTTCAGCCAAACTTCCACAAATTATTATATCAAACTATCATACTACACAAATCATTCTTCAGCATATGAGTACAAACAGATAAGTTCAGACCAAGTTCTCATAAGTATGCAGATCCACATTTACAGGTTCAACACTATTTGGAGTCAACAACATACAAAACACCTATGTCATTTTAACTCTTTTTCTATTAAAATAGATATCCAGAAGGCCAGCCTAGTTCTCATCAAGATATGACATCTGAACTAATGTAGGGGACACATATTAGCATATTTAGATAGAATAGAGATACATACATGTTTTCTTTCTGATAAGTCACATTATATCCTTGTCAATCCCCCTTGGAAAACACTTAAAACTAAATAAAATCACATGAGTTTATGCTAGTGTTAACAGCTATATGACATTCACACAACCCAAATGGAGTTAGCATATTAAGCTAAGAAGGGACAGATTGAATAATGCATGTGTGGATAATTGGTTTGATAAAAATATAATGAGACAGGAACCATAGTCATTTTTAAACACTCAGTTTTAACTTCCCAGTAAGCCTATAAGTAATATGAGAAATAAAGGCGAGATGCACATTAACAACCAAAGCAGTCTCATTCAGGGTTAGGTGATCATCTCATAAAATAAAATACAATGAACATTTTTCAGATTTAAAATAAATATGTAATCACTCCCTAATGTATCAGACAGTAGCAATAGTCCACCAAATAGAGGGTTCAAGGTATTTATGAACTTGCTGGTTAGTCAAAGCATATTTGATATTTGGGACATATTCTCAGCAGTTCTTAAAAAGATTAATGTAATCTAAGAGTTACTTAACTATTGACTAGGCATTTAGGAATTCCTCTTAGTATTCAAAACAACTAGTTAAAACAGAAAGAAGCACAGATTTGAAAGATGTGATCATGCAAGGTCCATGTCAAAGCCACACTTTATTTCTATTCATAGTTTCTTAATATACTCACACATAATCAACAAGCAAAAGGGAGGATGGGTTTTAAAGCCATTTTCATCACTGTTTGTAATCATGTGAGCAGCAGCTAACTAGAAGAGAAAGAATTCACAACATAGCATTCAGGCAATTCTAAATCAGCATATCAATAGTGCAAATAAGGTTTCAGCTTTCTCTTTCTCAACCTATGTGTTTTAACCAAATAAGGACAATTTCAAAAAGCTTGAGTAATACTATAGGACTATATCTTCCCTAGACAAGCAACTCACAATATTATCTTATGTTGGTTTAAGAATAAACCGAACCATTTGAATCTGTATGCAGCCTCATTACAACAGGATTAGAGTATTATCAGACCACCAAGCCTATTAGAAAATAATTTTATCGAGCAGCGATGGGGGCGATGGGAGTTAATGAACCACCTTTCACTCGAGTCGTATTCCGACGAGCAGAAACGACTTCCGAAAATTATATTTGAGCAAAAACATCCTCGAAATTCAACGGGTTAACCGAATTTCTGAGTGTTCTTACTCTCAGGGTTATGAAAAACCCATTTAATGGTATAAGAACCAATTTTCTGGTCTCAAAGCCATTTGTCCTCTCTTTTCAATATGAAGGGAGTGGGTTCTATTTATAGAACCCAAAAATGTTCAAACTTGGGTAAACCAATGATGTGGGATTTTTACTTGACTGAAATTCCTTTAAGAATTTGAATTCCAAACTGGACAGCTATGAAGAAGTATGAATTCATACCGAAAATGTACAAACAACCACTGAAAATGTAAAAATCTTTTGAGTCTTAGCCAAATGGAGGAAGACAGCTGGAAGTTTGATGGATTTTTTTAGTTTGAAACGATTAGGGTTCGTTTGATTACTGGCTGTTGTTGAAGAAAAGTGGAAATGGGTCATTTTGCTACTGTTCTAATTGAGAAGGGGTCGTTTTGTTCTCTGTTGTTGTGGAAAGAAGAAGACTGTGTGGATGAAGGGGTTTTTTTTTTTTTGGGGGGGGGGGGGGGGGGGGGGTTAAGTGAAATATTGAAACTTAAGGAATAAAATCCGCAATTCGTAGTTTTATAATACGAGCTTTAAAATGAGCCCGATATTGGATTAGTTCTGGATAATTTTTAAGGATGTGAAAAATGTGGTAAAAAATGAACCGTAATTCGTATGTCATTTCAATTGTTGAATTTCCTGAATTTAGATGGAGTGGGATACACATTTTTTTAACTTACATTTATGAAAATAAATAACTCGTAATGTCTTATAATTGTCAATTTTCACAGAATAATAATTAAATGTCAAATTTTGCAATTTTCTCGGCATTTTTGAATTTTAAAATTTTAAAAGACATCCTTATTCCGTCTTGGGCTCGGAAAATTTGAAAATTAAAATACGCATTTTATGAGGTGAAAATTAGGTGTCAATAGTGGCCCTTCGGAGTTCGAGGATGGTAAGGCCATCCTTGAGCTGCGAATTTGACAAACCTAATTTTCACCGAATAAAAAACATTATGTTCTTTAGTGCAAAATTTTGAAAGTATGGCCAGACCCTAGTCTCTGGGCTTCCTACATATCTCAGGCTATATGAGAATTCTGACCACACTTAGTTCAACTCAATTTTTTGAGAACTCTCGAAATTTGTCCCCATATCGAATTTATGAGACTGGGAGCTTGGGACATGATTGGGGGGATTTTGGATTACGGTCGAGCTCTGTCATTGAGGTCTCCTACATATCCCCACCCTCGGGAATCAGACCATATGTAGTTCGGCTCGATCGGTAGAAAAGGGTATTCCTTATACGGAAGTACTCTTTGGTTTGGGATAGATGGCATCAAACTTTCGAGTACGGAAAGAGGGTTGCATTTTCTAAGTTATGAATGTGGCATGATTCACACTCATAATAAAGTCCTTGCACGGACATAATTTCGTACATCTTAAGCATGTTGTCACCTAGATTTTAAAAGAATGATAATGCCCCAGCGTCGATGCATGGTGCGAAACTCAATGATAGCGACTCTTGCATTTTGACAAGTGTTTTTAACTTTGAATAAAATACCTACACGCCTTCCACAGGGGTGTAATTTGATGTTGGTGAAAGGTGTTCATCAACTCTCACCCGAAGTGTCTGTTCCTCTACTCTGAAATGCCCCGGTTCGCTGCTGAGAAAAAGTTCCACGTTGCTCCGCATGTTTTGAGTCCGACTTTTGCTTCTTTCTTTTGTAGCTTCCAGCTCGTCTCTAAATGTTGAGTCCTGCGTGTTAGTCTTAAATTATTTAGCTTTAAGGTGGTCATACCTGAGCGGCATTTTCGCCATTCGTCGATGTCAATTCGTCAACTTCTGATGTCGTATCCGTCTTTTGCGAATGCTTTGTCGGTTTTCTTTTTTTCCTGTAAGTGTGTGTTTTTTTCATGTATTATTTTTTTTGAAAAAATGATCTACTCTGGATAATAATGGCGATACTTTTGACTGTCTCTTTTTTCGTCATTTTCAGATGCTTTCATCGTTCAATGATAACTTCTATTAGGATCTGAGTCGGGCTATACTGCATTTCTGCGAACCTACATACCTCAGTCCGGTTATCGTTTTTGTAACTCGATATGTCAATCATTAAACCCATGTTTTCTCGTGCGGGGCCGTTTTTGTTTCTTACGACATCGACTACCCTCGAAAATTTGTTTCTTACCATATCATGTTTGCATTTCGCGATGACTGTCCAAATCTTGTGTCACACATCCCATTATCCACATACGGTGACTGTTGTATACCAATTGGTCTAACATCACCTGTATTCAAAAATACCCAAATGTAGACTGCACATCAGAGTGCAGTATCATATTCCTCTAATGATGACCGCTAACCCCTGTGTTCAGAATTACCACATTTAGTCAGAATTTTCAAGTTAACTACTGCATATTCAAGGGTGGAGCCTTTTTTCATGACTACCACTATCCCTGAACCATGATTATGAAATAGACTGCAATAGCGACCGCAAATCTTGATGTAGGAATCATATTCGTATTTCAACGATTGCGGACATGAAGCTCAGAATTACGCTACCTATTTTTTGCTATATATATGGATGGCAACTTAGCCCCTTCGGCACGTAGTCTCTTAATCCATATCGTCATTTTGAGGAATGAAGCTTACCTCCGTGGCAAGACTTACACCTTCCTTTTTTGACTCCGGGGGAAGAATACCCGCCTGTCGACAGGATTCACATCTTCCAAAAGGACTAGACTCGATTGTGATTAATGACATTCAATCCCACTATCAATGTGTCATTTTAAATTTTTAGATTCTTTGACGTCCACTCAGCCAATGTATCAAGGCAAGCCATGCGACGTCTAAGCCGGGGTCTTAATACCTTGATATAAAACTATTTTTTAGTGGAGACCCAGCTTTTGTGTCACGACACATTTTAGCCTAGGTCATGTGGGCTCCTACCATTCCCACCTTGGTAGGCGAACCCTTAACTCAACGTACACAATCAATAAATATAATAAAATAGCGGAAGAAGTAAATGACGTAAGTCTCACAATATAATATAATATAATATAGCTAATTGCGGAAGTAAATGAATCCACCTTAGTATCTGGTCTGGTCATACAAGAGCATTTAAATCCGAATAACTCTAGTCTGAATAATAATACATAAAATATCTCAAATCATATCTTGAAAGAAAAGTAAGACATAAACAACAGAAGAGTCTTTGAGGCCAGCGGACATTATGCTCACCCTGGAAAACTCAGGTAGATGCTGAGGAGTCGATCAGCCACGAGTCAAAGAAGTAGATCCGGCCTGACACTCTACATTCATAAAAGAATGCAACAAGTGCAGGTCAGTACAAAACAACAGTACTGGTAGGCATCATAGTCCGACTAAGCATAGTTAACACAATTCAGAAAATATCGCAGATAAAAAAGTAAACCAATCACGCATGGAACAATATAATCGTAACCGAGTATCCATCAACACCTATGTAAGTATCTAACCCCAATATAATAAGTCTGAGCATATCTAATCCTGGACCAATCAACACAATAGAATCAATAACACAATCCATCACAATACAGTCATCACGACATCTCACTCAAGTCATAATGCAATGCAATGCAATAATGGTATGAATGTGATGCCATCCCATGCTATGCAAATGAGATGTACACATGTACTTCTGACGAAAATATCAACGTCTCGGCAGCACAACCCAGTGTGACTCATGAAGTCTGAGTGCCACCCGTCCCGGATCTTTGCCAAACAGACAGACAGGACCCTGGCTAATTGCTCATAGGGGGAGTCTCACCGGCACCACTCTGAGGGACCTGTGGAGCACATGCACTACAATTGATTCCGGAATAGCATCATAATCGGCCATGCAACAACGATGCCCGAATATAACCATCGGACATCTTCCTCCTCACAATCACTCAAAAGAGTTGTCAAATATCAGTTTCATAAATCAACGATACCAGAATTGATCCTCGGACATCGGCCTCCTCATAATCACTTGAGTAAAAGAGTTTATCAAGTATTAGTTTCTATAAACAACGATTCGGGAATGGATCTTCGGACATCGTCCTTGTTCACAATCACTCAAGTAAAAGAGTTTATCAAATATCAGTTTCGCTCAATCAACAATACTGGTTCATCACCGGATATCGGCCATGCATGATAATATCAGAGAATGCATGCAATGCATATGTAAATCATCAACAAGCAAGATCAATATCACAAGTACTTCAATGGGGTAGGCCAACAATGTATCACATAACAATACCAACAGTGGGTATGCCAACAATGTATCACATCACAATACCAACAGTGGGTATGCCAACATATATCAATAACTCAAGTACCAACAGTGGGTACTCCAATATATATATATATATATCAATAACTCAAGTACCAACAGTGGGTACGCCAATAATGTATCAAAGTATAAATACCAACAACGGGCATGTCAACCCTATCCGAATCAGGACAACAACCGACATTCGCTATCTACCAACTGCACATGGCATCAAGCCAACACAATTAAACAATCAAACACATATAGCAGGGTGGCTAGTCCCAACATACATCAGGGCCCAGCCTAAGGCAATGTCCATCCCAACTTGACACCTGAAGGTTCACATGTTGTCTCCGATATCGTAATCTAAATATGTGATTCACTATACTAAGTCTCACCACAGGTTAACCATAACCTACCTGGACTGCCGAATCGCAACACCAACAAGTCACTCTATGGCCTTGCCCTTTCTTTGAAGCTCAGAACCAAAGTAGTCTAAGCACAATCGAATTCTAAATTAGAAATCATGAATAATGATACTAATATTGCTATGACATCAATTATGTCCATTTTAACCCTAGAAATTAGGGAAATGGGCCCACAATGGCGAAACGGAAAATTCAAGGGTAAAATATCAAATTGAATCCTAGGTAATCATAACCCCATCATTAATTGTTGATTTAGCGCGAGAATTATCCCCTAATGTGATTTCTAGTAAAACACCCCAAATTGGGTATAAGCCCTAATTCTCCAAATCTGAAATTCAACGTTAAAAGTGAAAGATATATGATTACTAACCTTAGATTCATCACATTTTAACATTAACATCATCAATTTATCAAGTATACTCTTAGAGAAAAATCTCCCAAAACCCTCATTCAATTTCCATTTCTAAGGGATTGAAAAGGGAAGGCGAAAGTCTAAGATGATTGTGATTAAAGAGAAGTAAAGGATTAGGTAAGATTTTACCTCCAAGATTTCCTTCAATTTGTCTCCAAGAACAGCTTTCCCAAGTCCCAATATCGAGATATGAAATAATGAGGGTCTAAGACTCACTAAATGAACAGTCACTGCCCGTCACCACTGTAGCGGTAACTGGACTGCCTCAGGCTAAAATGGTTGGGACCGCTTCAGTGGCAGGGCTACCACCTCAGCGGTGCTGGTGCCGCCAAAGCGGACATCAGATACCAGAACTTGGCCTAATTTTTTCGTTTCGATCCGATTTTTTGACTAACTCCCGAGGCCATCTGCTCACATACCAGATACCTAGTCCCACTCAAAAATGCGCTACGAACGCGCCTATGGCCTCAAAATTCCCTACAGAGGTCTCATTGACCGAGTCAACCACCGATGCCTTAATTCCCATTTCCCATCCAATGTCCCGAAGTGCATCCTAATGCATTGGGAACCGAACCAAACACACACACAAGTTCTAAACAACTATCCGGACCTCTCAGAATTAACGAAATTCAGAAAAGGTTCGTTTGCCCAAAAGTCAACTTCGGGTCAACCACTTTCACTTTTAAGCCTATATTTTCACCAAAGTTATCCGAATCTAGTCTAGACACCTCGAGAAGCGTGTCAACGGTCCCCTCTGGTCAAAAGGAGCTAGTCAGTGCTTGAGAGCAGGCGAAAGTGCCAAAAGAATTATAACGACCAAACGGGTCGTTACATCAGCTACCAATTGAACCGTTGCTCGTCCTCGAGCAAAGAAAAGAAGAAAAGTAGTAAATACCTGAATCAGCGAACAATTGGGGATATCGGCTACATATATTAGACTCAGTCTCCCAAGTAGCCTCTTCCACAGGACGGTGCTTCCATTGCACTTTCATAGAAGAAATCTCCTTAGACCTCAACTTTCGAACCTTCCTATCCAAGATCGCGATAGGCTCCTCCTCATAAGTCAAATTCTCATCAAGCAATATAGAATCCCAACGAAAAATGTAGGTACCTTCGGCATCGTACATTTTTAGAATCGAAACATGAAAGACCGGATGAACTCCCGCCAAGCCTGGCGGCAATGCTAACTCATTAGCTACATCACCTATACAATCCACGACCTCAAACGGGCCAATGTATCTAGGGCTCAACATGCCCTTCTTACCAAAACCTCATAACACCTTTCATGGGTAAAACCTTTAATAAAACCTGATCACCAATAGCAAACTTCAAATCCTGAACCTTTCGGTCCACATACATCTTCTGCCGGCTCTGAGCTGCCATGAGTCTGGCCCGAATAACTCCCACTCTATCAAGGGACTCTCTCAATAGATATGTGCTCCCAGGTCGAGCCTCGAACCCATCGAACCAACTAATTGGAGATCTATACCTCCTACCATATAAGGCCTCAAAGGCGCCATACCAATACTCGAATGATAACTGTTGTTGCATGCAAACTCCACCAAGGGCAAGTGCTGATCCCTATGACCACCAAAGTCGATAACACACGCTCTCAACATATCCTCGAGCACCTGAATGGTCCACTCGGACTGGCCATCGGTCTGGGGATGGAAAGCTGTACTAAAGTCCAATCGGGTACCCAAATCATCATGAAATGCTCTCCAGAATCGGGAAGTAAAGATAGTACCCCGATCAAATACAATAGAAATAGGGATCCCATGTAATATCACAATATTAACTGAATCAGGTCACCAACACGAGGAACGCATACGCGTCCTCTAATCCTCAGAATGCCCTCAGAATTAGTCACGGCCTCCTTGGTCTCACCTCTCGACACCCTATCTCGGATCTTGCTCAACTGAGAATCCTCAAACTGATGAGCCTTGATCCAATCCAATAATGATGATCTCGCCTCAATACAAGCCAAATCCTGCCCGGGGTCGAGATGTCGAGACAGACGAAACTATTGGCCAGAGTCTGAACCTCCAAGGCCAACGGACGCTCGGAAACAACTAATCAAGATAAACTCCCCATACTCACTGCCTTGCGACTCAAGGCATCTGCCACCACATTGGCTTTACCAGGGTGATACAGAATAGAGATGTCATAGTATTTCAGGAGCTCCATCCATCGGCGCTACATGGAATTAAGATCTCTCTGGGTAAACACATGTTGAAGGCTACGATGATCGGTAAAGACCTCTCAATGGACACCGTACAAGTAATGCCTCCAAAGCTTCAAAGTGAAGACTATGGCCAACAACTCCAAATCATGGGTAGGGTAATTTTTCTCGTGAACTTTCAACTGACGGGAAGCGTAAGCTATCACTCTACCCTTCTGCATCAACACCGCACCCAAACCCATACGGAAAGCATCACAATAGACCGCGAAGTCCTTGCCCTCTACAGGTAAGGCTAGAATCGGGGCTGTGGTCAAAAGAAGCTTGAGCTTTTGAAAGCTCTCGTCACAATCATCCGTCCACTGGAAGGGGACATCCTTTTGAGTCAATCTGGTCAAGGATGAAGAAATGGCAGCAAAACCCTTAATAAAGCGACGGTAATAATTGGTCAAACCCACAAAACTACGAATCTCGGTAATAGTAGTGGGCCTCGCCCAAGCCTTCACAACCTCAATCTTCTGTGGGTCAACCATAATTCCCTCTTTGGACACCACATGACCTAAGAATGCCACAGACTCTAACCAGAACTCACATTTAGAAAATTTTGCAAATAGGCTATGTTTTTTCAACTACTCAAGGACGGTATGAAGATGGCTCTCATGCTCCACTCTACTCTTGGAATACACCAAGATGTCATCAATAAACACAATCATAAAAGAATTAAGGACCGGTCTAAAGATGCCATTCATCAAGGTCATATATGCAGCTGGGGCATTGGTAAGCCCGAAAGACATCACTAGAAACTCATAGTGGCTATATCTCGTCCGAAATGCTGTCTTCGGAATATCCTTTGCCCTAAGCTTCAACTGGTGATAGCCGGAATGCAAATCAATCTTAGAAAACACCGAAGCACCCTGAAGCTGGTCAAACAGGTCATCAATACGAGGCATAGGACAATTATTCCGGATAGTGACCTTGTTCAACTGGCAGTAATCAATGCACATCCTCATGCTCCCGTCTTTCTTCTTCACAAATAACAGTGGAGTACCCAAGGAGAGCGCTCGGTTTAATGAACCCCTTGCTCAATAAATCAGGCAATTGTTCCTTAATTTCTCTCAACTCGGCAGGTTCCATCTGATATGGTGGAATGAAAATAGGACGAGTACCCGAGTCCACGTCGATACAGAAATCAATGTAACGATCGGCTGGCATACCCGGAAAATCTGATGGAAATACCTCCACGAACTCGCTCACAATAGGAATAGACTCAAGGGGTGGAGATGTAACAGTTGTATTATGAATATGCGCCAAGTACGCTAAACACCCCTTACTTACTAATTTCTTCTCCCTAAGGAAGGAAATAATCTTCTTCAGAGCGGGACTAGGAGTACCGCTCCACTTGATCCTAGGGATGCCTGGCATGGCTAAAGTGATTGTTTTGGTATGACAGTCCAAGATCGCATGATAAGGAGAAAGCCAGGACATACCCAATATAATATCAAAGTCCACCATATCCAGAATCATCAAATATACCCAGGTGTCATACCCCATAAAAGTAACTAAACAAAACCAGTAAACTCGATCAACAACCACAGAATCTTCGACCGGAGTAGACACTTGAACAGGTATATCTATGCTATCACAGGGTAACTCCCAACCAATGGCATGAAATGCAGATACATACGAATAAGTGGATCTAGGATCAAATAACATAGATGCTGCTCTATGACGGACATAAAAGGTACCTGAGATCACATCATCTGAGGCCTCTGCCTCGAGCCTACCAAGAAATGAGTAACAATGGGCTCCACTGTGCCCAGTCTGGGATCCCTCTCTCGAACTCTGAGTACCACCTCTAGCTGGCTGGGACCCACCTCTAGAACTATGGGAAGTACCGCGGCCTGAATGAGCATCGCCTCTCTGAGAAGTCCCTCCTTGACCACCGAATGATACAGGAGCCCTCAGTGGCTGATAATCTCGCCTAAGTCGGGGACATCTCTTGGAAATATGCCCAACCTCCTCACAAGAGAAACAGGTAAGAGGAGTCGAATGTTGAAACACGAAAACTGAAGACCCGGATGAAACAGTCTTGTCCACTGGTCAAGAGAACGAGCTCTCAGGAGCTCTCTATCTAGGTAGCTCACTAGAGAATGCCGGTAATGCTGAATACACGGGACGATCGGAATAGGGCTGAGGTGGCCTCGAAAACTAACCGGCGCCTCTCATACCAGAACCCCCGAAGCTGCCAGTCTGACGTGGCCTCTTGTCTCCACTACTAAAAGCACAGGCCTTGGCGCCCTCAACCATCGAAGCATGCTCAATAATGGACTGGAAAGAAACCCCCATAGACTTCATCTGAAGGCAAGGAATCCGTAGAGAGCCCACTAGTCCTCTAACAAAGCGCCTGATCCTATCAGCCTCGGTAGGAATCAACGGAGTAGAGTATCGGGCCAAATAGAGGAAACGGGTCACATAATACTCCAAGGACATGCCCCTCTACTCAAGGTGTAAAAACTGTTCCCTACGAGCCTCTCTCAAAGACCGGGGCACATACTTTTCAAGGAAGGCCCGATAGAATTGAGTCTAAGTCAACGGAGGAGAACCCTCAGGTCTGCACGACACGAAATACCTCCACCACATCTTCACGTCGCCGCGAAACTGGTAGGACACATAATCAACGCAGTGGGTCTCCGCTATCCCCATAC
Source organism: Lycium barbarum (assembly GCF_019175385.1). Classification (NCBI taxonomy): domain Eukaryota; kingdom Viridiplantae; phylum Streptophyta; class Magnoliopsida; order Solanales; family Solanaceae; genus Lycium; species Lycium barbarum. The sequence continues at coordinate 23,684,185 of NC_083341.1, forward strand.
GGTGCAGCAACTCATGCATATAAAGAATAAACTCATAGGCATCCTCAGACGAAGTACAAGAGAACCTCAGCGACTCTAATTTCCTGAACCTCCCCACCAGGTCCTGATTAGCAGCAGTCATAACATCACTATCCATGGGCCTAATATCCTCACCAGGGGCGGGTATAATATCAATACGGGGAGCTATAGCTATGGCGGGATGTGCTACCCGCGTGGGTCGTTGCTCAGGGGTCTGTGCCCCAACCCTAGTCTGTGAACTCCCACCGGGTGTAGTAACACCGACGGTAGCCTGCTGGGCATCAAGATGAAGTAGGATCCTGTCCATAGTGTCATGCACGGCCTGGTCAGAAGTAACCTCAGGCTGTGTCCGCGTTGGGGTCACGTCATCCCCCATGGTCTGGTCTTTACCCGACTGGTACTCGGGCTCGGGAGATGGAGACCTCTCTCATCGCTGGCCAACCGTCGGACCTCTACCCCTTCCTGGGGCAGCACCGCGGCCTCTCACTCTACCGCGTCCTCTAACTGTAGCGCGCCCTCGGGCTCCAGCCGTAGCTGCGGGCTCCGGCACCTAACTTCGGGCCATAGTAGCTCGAGTTCTCCCTATCTGTGAGAGAAGGGATAAAAGTCAGATACCAATTTGGTCTTTCCAGATACCAATTTGAATAAAGTAGCAGGATGGAAAGAAAGAAGGTGAGATTTCCTAAATGCCGCATAGCTTCCCGCACATAAGTACGGAGCTCATCGTACCGATCCACGAGACTCTACTGGACACGCTCTTGTATTAAAGATCGGGTAACCTAGGGCTCTGATACCAACTTGTCACGGCCCATTTTAGCCTAGGTCATGCGGGCACCTACCATTCCCACCACGGTAGGTGAACCCTTAACTCAAGAGCATCTAAATCCGAATAACTCTGGTCTGAATAACAATACATAAAATGTCTCAAATCATGTCTTGAGAGAAAAGTAAGACATAAACAATAAAAGAGTCTTCGAGGTCAGCGGATGCCATGCTCACACTGGAAAACTCAGGTAGAAGCTGAGGAGTCGATCAACCACGAGTTAGAGAAGTAGATCTGTCCTGATACTCTGCATTCGTAAAAGAATACAAAAAGTGCAGGTCAGTACAAACAACAGTACTGGTAGGCATCATAGGCCGACTAATCATAGTTAACACAATTCAGAAAATAATGCAGATAAACAAGTAAAACAATCACACATGGAACAATATAATCGTAACCGAGTATCCATCAACATCTATGTAAGTATCTAACTCCAATATAATAAGTCTGAGTATATCTAATCCTGGACCAATCAACACAATAGAATCAACAACACAATACATCACAATACAGTAATCAAGACATCTCACTCAAGTCATAATGCAATGCAATGCAATAATGGTATGAATGTGATGCCATCCCGTGATATGCAAATAAGATGTACACATGTACTCCGGAGGAAAATATCGACGTCTCAACAGCATAACCCAATGTGACTCGCGAAGTCTAAGTGCTACCCATCCCGGATCTTTGCCAAACAGACAGACAGGACCCTGGCTAATTGCTCACATGGGGAGTCTCACCGGCACCACTCTGGGGGACCCGCGGAGCCCATGCACTACAATCGATTCTGAAATAACATCGGAATCGGCCATGCAACAACGATGCCCGAATATAACCATCGCACATCAGCCTCCTTACAATCACTCAAAAGAGTAGTCAAATATAAGTTTCATAAATCAACGATTCTGGAATTAATCCTCGGACATCGGCCTCTTCACAATCACTCGAGTAAAAGAGTTTATCAAGTATCCCTTTCATATAAACAACGATTCGGGAATGGATCTTTGGATATCGACCTTTTTCACAATCACTCAAGTAAAATAGTTTATCAAATATCAATTTCACTCAATCAACGATACCGGATCATCACAGGATATCGGCCATGCATGATTATATGAGAGAATGCGTGCAATGCATATGTAAATCATCAACAAGCAAGATAAATATCACAAGTACTTCAACGGGGTAGGCCAAAAATGTATCACATCACAATACCAACAGTGGGTATGCCAACATATATCAATAACTCAAGTACCAACAGTGGGTACAACAATATATATATATCAATAACTCAAGTACCAACAGTGGGTACGCCAATAATGTATCAAAGTACAAATACCAATAACGGGTATATCAATCCTATCCGAATCAGGACAACAATCGACATTCGCTATCTACCAACTGCACATGGCATCATGCCAACACAATTAAAGAATTAAACACATATAGAGGGGTGGCTAGTCCCAACACACATCAGGGCCCAACCTAAGGCAATGTCCATCCCAACTTCACACCCGAAGGTTCGCATGCTGTCTCCGACATCGTAATCTAAATATGTGATTCACTATACTAAGTCTCACCAAAGGTAAACCATAACCTACTTGGACTGCCAAACTGCAACACCAACAAGTCACTCTTTCGCCTTGCCCTTTCTCTGAAGCTCAGAACCAAAGTAGTCTAAGCACAATCGAATTCTAAATTAGAAATCATGAGTAATGATACTAATATTGCTATGATATCAATTCAATCCATTTTAACCCAAGAAATTGGAGAGAAATGGGCCCACAAGGGCGAACCAAAAAATTCACTGGTAAATTGAATCCTAGGTAATCATAACCCCATCATTAATTATTGATTTAGCTCGAGAATTATCCCATAATGTGATTTTAATAAAAACCCCCAAATTGGGTATGAACCCTAATTCTCCAAATCCGAAATTCAACGTTAAAAGTGAAAGATATATGATTCCTAAGCTTAGATTCATCACATTTTAACATTAACATCATCAATTTATCAAGGGTACTCTTAGAGAAAAATCTCCCAAAACCCTCCTTCAATTTTCATTTCTAAGGGATTGAAAAGAAAAGGGGAAAGTCTAAGATAATTGTGATTAAAGAGAAGTAAAGGATTAGACAAGGTTTTACCTCCAAGATTTCCCAATATCGAGATATGAAATAATGAGGGTCTAAGACTCATTAAATGAACAGTCACTGCTCGTCACCACTGTAGCGGTAACTGGACCGCCCCAGTGGCCACCTGACCGCTTCAACAGTCAGGCCAAAATGGTTGGGATCGCTTTAGCGGTAGGGCTACCACCCCATCAGTGCCACTGCTGCGGTGCTGGTGCTGCCAAAGCGGACACCAGACACCAGAACTTGGCCTAAGTTTTTCGTTTTGATTCGATTTTTTGACTAACTCTCGAGGTCATCTGCTCACATACCAAATACCTTATCCCATATAAAAATGTGCTAGAAACGCGCCTATGGCCTCAAAATTCCCAACGGAGGTCTTGTTGACCAAGTCAACCACCGATGCCTTAATTCCTATTTCCCATCTAATGTCCCGAAGTGCATCCGAATGCATAGGAACTGAACCAAATGCACACGCAAGTTCTAAATGACTACCCGGACCTCTTAGAATTGATAAAATTCCAAAAAGGTTCGTTTGCCCAAAAGTCAACTTCGGGTCAACCACTTTCACTTTTAAGCCTATATTTTCACCAAAGTTACCCGAATCCAGTCTAGACACCTCGGGAAGCATGTCAACGGTCTCCTCATGTCAAAAGGAGCTAATCAGTGCTTGGGAGCAGGCGAAAGTGCCAAAAGAACTATAACGACCAAACGAGTCGTTACATTTTGGTGTCATGATTATATCTTCTTGTAGTCTTTAAAATTTTTCTTTTGCAAAAATCATTGTGCTCTGCAAAATGAAAAAAACTTGTTAGCGTAAGGCAAAATTCACTTGGGAAGGACTTCGTTGCCCTTTCGTACACTCTTTGTGCCACCATCCTTGAAGTTTCTTCTTCGCTTAGCTTTTGTTTCGCTACCCTGTTTTAAACATTCTAGCAAATGAGTTAGTGTAAAACATGTATGCTTTTTGGTTCCTTCATCCACTAAAAAATTTGTCTTTTTCCTATATGGTCAACCGCTTTTCCTACGTATGGACTTCTTCCGTTCATATCTCGGCAGGAAAGGATACTCATTTTCCTTAAAATCTTTTATTTTCTCTAGCACAGCTAAAAGATTTTGGGCGACGATTTTTTTCGGAAAATATGCATGTACGTTTCGAAAATAATATTTTTCATACACCCTTTTAACGACATGACATTAGTTACTCAAGCAAAGTCTCCCATCCCTTCTTCTTCTTCTTGCTCTCGACTTGTGAAATTTTCAAATCCCTTTCGAAAATTTTGCCCCATTGTAAGTGTGTACTTGTCTTTTCTTGACTTCACCGTTCTTGAGGAATTTTTGAGATCCTTCTCAAAAATTCTTCCCCAGTATAGAAATTTTAATCTGTACGTTCCTTAGAACTGATATATTTAAAGAATTTTTGAGGTCCTCTAAAATATTCTGCCCAGTTTTCTTGCGGGGTTACCTTCATTTTTCTCTTGCTATGACATCTCTGAGGTTTCCTAAGGTTTGTTGGGAACTTTATTTGGAATGACCGAGCTCGGGAGAGTGCCTATGAATCCCGTTTGGGAGTCAGGTCGAAACGTAGTTCGGGTTAAGTCTTTTATGTCATAAAAATAATTTACGGCAATGCTTTCATAGCTTCGAGACCAGTGGATTTTCCTATAACAATTCACTTCAAAGATAGGCAACGTCTTCCTACTAGGTAAATGTCACGTTTTAGTGCGGACGACCCTGCTTGTAATAAAGATAAGCTTGTCTGTACTTTACCGCTCTTACGTGGTTACATCGCCATAACCTCTCGGTTGACTATGTGGAGACCTTCTTAGCATTCACTGCTTGACTTCTTTTCGTCATTTCGTCCCTTGAGGACTATAGTTTTCTTGGTTAGATGGTCATTTTGCCCTTTGACTTTTTTACGCCGTCCTTTCGACGCTATGCCTATCTTATAGTCTTTCTTAGTGGTGTCGCCCTTGTAGCGTTTCATCCATTTGTTAACTCTTCGCCCTTGTGGCGCATTGTATATATAGCCCTTTTGGCTTGACTAGTTAATTTCCCTTTGAGACTAGGGAAGTCGCAACTTTGATGCTCCTCTGATCTTACGACAGTCACTTGTACTAAAAGAAGATGACTAATAGCTACACGGTCACTTTACCGGCGACTTCAACAAAAAATAATCTTAAAAGGATTTTTAGAGAGAGATACTAAACTGTTGAGAAACTGTTTGCTCTTGGTAGGCCTTGCTTATACTTCACGGAGTTTCTTCTTTTCGGCAAGTTATCCTTTTTTGGGCCAAAGGGATTCATTGCTGGCTTGGAGTTGACTCTGTAAAATTGCAAAGCAAAGTCGTTAGAGTAGTCAAAGGTGATGACGAAGTAGTCATAAAAATTGAGAGAAGAGTTAAGAATGCCACCGTTCGGCTTGAGTTTTTTGAGATTTTCGGCCGTTTTTGAAGGCTTGATGTTTGTTTTGCCCGTTTTGTGATGATCATGCTCGGGCGAGTGACGTTGTTGTTCTTTTAATGTTGATGGGCCAATCTTTGGTTGTGTTGATACGTGATTCCTGCGAGATTCAACAATAATTGTCAGTAAATCATAATACAGTTATAGTGAAATGAAAGATAACTCAAAGGTAAATGATGAAGTCGTCTTGGCCCATATGGATTTAAGGCGTGAAAATCCAGTTAGCGTTTCATAGCCTTGATTCCTGAGTTCAACTTTGCATAAAGTCGTCTCCTGCAATATTCCGAGAGCAAGTGTTAGTGGACATAGCGAAGTGAAAGAGTTTAATCGAAGGCTGAGTTAGAATTAAAGCCGTTTTTGGCTTATAAAGTTTGAGGTGATGGCAGGCCCATTGACGCCTTTGATTGGACTTGACGTCGACTTTGAGACTCGTCGCTTTGTAGCTTCTTTGTTCCTGTGCTCGTAAAAATTTCTTTAGAGTAAAAGTAATTGACTCGTGTTGATCCCACCGAGTGTGTTATGATAGACTTGAAGGAAATGGGAATGCGACCCTAGGATAAGTATTGAGTTACGTATGGCACGTTGCTATTCGTTTGGATTTCTGTAAAAGGGAGGGGTTGTTTGCTTGATTAAGCAGTTCTAGTGGATAAAGATATCAAAGTTGTTGAGATGTTTTGAACCAATTTCCCCAGTTTCCAGCCCTAGGGTACTTAATTCAAGATGTTTACGCTTGAAGATTTGAGGATTCGAATAGCTTGATCGATTTCAAAGACATGCCCTTGATATTACTCGGAGAGTCAGTAATATGAAACAACAGAAGAATGAAGTTTTGAAGACTGAATCAAAGATGTATCCAAACTCCTTAGCAGGGATTCGTCGTTTGAAATAGTAGGGAGACCGCACCCTTATATAGGATTGCCTATGTATCTTGCTGGAACAAGAATTAGGTCTGACTTTGTTCGAAACATCGTATTTGACGTATTTTGGCTTGTCTATTTGAATCAGTAAAAGCTATTATTTTCGGATGTCGAGTATTTTAGCGTAGCGCATGGATGGCCTAAAATTGTAACTTGAATTTTTTGAGGAGTTGTGATTTGGATTTTTGAAAGGCGAAGTGCGACCCTGACGACTTTTTGGATTCGGTAAAAAATGAATTCTCAACAATATGCGATGATTGGCTATTTGTCCTAAGTATTTGGAGGTTGCGAGGACCGAGAGGTACGACTCAAAAAGCTTTTGTTTTTTTTTTTTTGAAATGATGCAGTCTTCGTGGATGGAACGATGACCGAACGATTTTCTTGAGAATGGTTGGATTTTTGATGTAAGGTTTTGAGGACCTTGGATGTTTTGATTCTAACAATCATTAGATGTGACATGGTCAGCGTGATTGGATGCTTACCGGACGATGTTTCTAGAAGTCTTGGAATTTTTGGCTTTGACATAGTGCTTTGATACTTTTGATGCAATTGTAGGATTTTGGAAACGAACTACACGCCATCCATGTTCGAGGCAAAACAAATGTCTCTTATACGTGCAAGTCAAAATAGGCATAACAAAGCAGAGCATAACAATTATAAATCATAATTCCGACAAATCACACGAGAGCACGTAAGCAGTTTATATCACATATGCGGTCCCTATACCTCGTTACTCTAAGGCTACTATTCGTTTGAAGGATGTTGATGTCGTTGAGACTTTGTGTTCGACCTCTTATATATACATTAATGAATATAGAATGGGGATACATAATAGGGGAACATGGTATATAAAATATCAGTCCTAGATTATAAAATGAAAAACCCAATCCCAAGGGCAAATGGTTCGTATTACAACATGTACATCCTTTAATTTTCACATAATTGGATGCGGTGTCTTCGGGGCCAAGACCGTCCGAACACAGTAAAGTGTCTATCCTGTCCGATTCAAGTAGGTCTGACATACCCAAACCGGTCTATGGTCTGTATACGCTATATCCATAGGGATTTGGCTCACTTTACACTAGTTATACTAGAGTGGTTTTCAAAAGAATGACTCAGGTTACCCAAGCGGACAAGCTGGGGGTGGGTTTTCTAAGGCTGTGGGACGACCGCATACCCACTCGACCTTTAGAGACCTCCAAAGAAAATATTAGAAGGGTTTTTTAGTAAGGCGTGACTGCAGATCATCCTGTGTCGTCACCCTTTGAAACAAAGTGTAAAATCAAATGTCAGGAGTGGCGGAGTTTATGCATACATGAATGACAATTATATTTGCGAAAATTTAAACACATAAGCAATTTATATCACGTAAGGCAAGAAATATTGGAACCCTTATGGTCAGAACCTTAGAGTATCCCCAGCAGAGTCGCCATCTGTAGTGGTTCTATTTTTTTCGATTCGTATTTGCACTTGCCTCATTTAAAAAGGAAAGTGTCCTGGGAAGTACGGTTGTCAATTGTACAAGGAAAAATGAAAAAAATATACTTCTACGTGGATGGTGCTCTAAATGGACTTATTTTAAAGTCGCCACCTAATTTTTAGGAAATTAGGAAAACCAGTTCGAAAAGGGTTCATTTCAAGCAGTTAAGTTTTAAAGTATGGGTAAGGGTTCTGGTGATCCCCCGAAAAAAGTGTTAGACACCCTGGTATTAAGGATCCACTCAATTGCGATTTACCTATGGGTTCTAATAGTATGCCTTTGCAGATATAAATTATTTGTGATAAAATCTGCTTTTGTTTTAGATTTCCACAATATAGGGTTGTCATTCATGTAGGAACATTCCTAGGAAATGGCTATTAAAATCCTACTTAAAAAGGCATTTTTGCGATTTTCGGAGTAGAACACCCGGATACGAACTCGAAAGCGCAAATTCGGGTAGAACACTACATTAGTCCAACCTTTTAAAGAGTCTTTTAAAAACCTTTTATTATTTTTTAAAGTAAAGTCCTTTTTATTAAGGCATACCATTATATTCCTCATAAATTTACCTTATTATTCTTAGTCCGTCATTCTTTCTTTAATTCAACTTGGTCTTTAAGTCCAACTCTTAAAGTTAATATACCGATCCCATTTTAGAGTCAAATTATGAAAATAAGTTTTTTCATTAAGAGTAATCCGTATTTCACATCTGTTTTATACATGGCTTAAAAATCAGTTTTAGCAACTCTAAATCTTAAGTTCTAATCCATAAAGGTTCCAAAAATACTTAAATAAAACAAGTAAACAAAATATTTTCAAAATAACTAAAGGGAGGGAGAGAATGAAGGTGGAGAAAGCTTAATCGGATAAACCTATCTCCCGCCTTCTTGGACCTATAGTTGCAATTCCGTTCTTCCTTTATTCTTCGTCTGAAAGCTCCAAATGTCAAATCCTTGCCTCGTCTTTTTAGTACTTATCTTTTGCCATCCCATATTGATTGAATGTACCTCGCAGGGATAGAAACGAGAATGATTAGTAAAAAGGATACGCCACCCCATGGAGTGACATTTATGAACATAAATATAATATCCCTCGGTTTCGCATCAAACTGCAGAAGCTTTCATTACTAAAGGCTCAAAATCATGCTTCTTTCAAATATGAGAAAAAGGACCCCTGAACATGTCATGGCTGCGAATTACCGCGCCAAACGCATGTTGGTTCCTATTTTATAACTAGACTATGATCATCATTGCCCACCGAGGGATAGAACCTTTCCGGACTAGGCATTCTCAAGTTAAGTATTCAAATCAGTAAACTTTCAATCAAGCATAGAAATCCGTTATTTTAAAAAGTTAAACAACTCTTCATCGGCTCTAGTGTATTATCATGTTCAAATCAGCAAAAATATTTTAAGTGTGGTCTGAAATTTTAGTAAAAACATCAAGTAAAATGTTCTTCTCAGCGCAAAACAGAAGTAATGACCTCAGTTCCCAAAAATAGACCATGGTATGGCATTCATTTTTCAACAAAATGCAGTTATTTCAGTGCAAGAACAACACCAAAATTGCTCAGGTTTCAGACAACATGACACGCCAGCAGGATGATCAGAAAGGCACAACAGTTATCAAAACAACAACCTTGTCTAGTATAGTATTTGTTTGAACACAGGAGCCTTGATCAGGTATAGTAACCTGTTCATTTTTATGCAATGACTTAAACCAATATAGCCTAGCTACAGCTCAATCACACACACGTATGAGAGTCACCATGGCATCTGTGGGTTCTTTGAACCAAAGCTGCAACTCAATCACACAGAGTGTGAGAGTCAGCTTCAATCATGGCATAGGAGTGCTCTTTAAAGAAGGAAGAAAACTGATGATCAACAACACATTCAAAATGAACCAGGTTATCCTAGGAAAATAACCATCACAAACAACATTTGTGTATAGCCTTGGGATGGGGTTACAAATGCCAGAATCAGTCATGCCTCAAGATGCAGTAGCATCAGCAGTTATGTATAGCAAAGAACACCTTTTCTTCTGGTGCAGCCAAGCATGGTGCCACAAATTAGCTCAAGACTTGGTCCAAAGGCACAAATAACAATCTCAATGTGAACTTAAGTTCAGCAGCAGCTCAGGAGGACCATTTGGGATTTTGAGAACCCCCCAAGCTACAAGAAGAGGTGTAAATAACCAAGATCTCAGCAGTTGTTCACAGCAGACATAGCAGCCAAGTAACATATCAAAAATGCAGCAGTGTTTCCATCAAAGTCTGCTCAGTAATACAGTCATTTCAACCTTAGAGCAACACCTATTCATAACCATAGTTTGCCTTAGAATAAGGCAGCTATTTAGAACAATGTGCAGTGATGATCTCAGGTTCAGCAACATCCTCTTCAGATGTGCAAAAAACAGAATCGGGCAGAAACCATTTGCTCAAGTATAATAGCTGCTCTTTGAGAACAGCAGCCCAAAGTGAGACAACAAACACCAGAGACTTAAAGACAACATCTGCTCTTCCTAGCCCAAAACAACATATATTAGTAACCATTTTCCATCCAATGTAACATTTGCTGCCTCAAAGTGTAGCCAAGTAAATTATCCAGGCATTGTGGAATATATCTCAGATTGTAAGGCCTTGAATCCAGCAGTTGCTCAAAGGTGCAATATGCTAATAATTTTAAAACAGTAATCCCAAGTATAGCATTTGTTCCAGCAGCCCTACAGCAGCAGATATATAGCAGCAGAATGACCACAGGTGGCCTCATAGGTGCAGCAGCATCTCACGAGCATTTGAGGATTTAGGAAATTTTTCCCAGTTCATGCAAAAAAAAAAGGGTAAAGGATGTGCAACAATAATTTCCTTATATTTAAACAAATTAACTACTTGTAAGAATGCTCAATATCATTCATTAGAAGTCTATCAAACAACTCAATAGGAAAGTAAACTTGAAACTGATCCTGAACCTTATGTCAAATATTAAACTTTGAAAGTCAAAGCAGTTAAGGGGGCTACCACTCTCTTGTTTCCCACGCCGCACAAGATCCAAAGGTTATAGAACCTCAGCATGGCAGGCTATTGGAGGAGCTAAGCCAATCCCTTTATTTACCTTGTCTTTCACCACTAACAATACTAGAAAAAAACATTCAGGCAGTAATCTTATTAAAATAGTTCTGGATCAATGGTTGAAGTTAATAAAATTCAGAGTCCATATAGCATACAATATTTAGTAGCAAGTTCAATCAAAATGTATATCCAATGCTATGAATCCCAAAAGCCTCAAGGGTGTAACAACAGATTCCCTTTGCCCTAGAACAAACTTAATTTCAAAAGCAAACTCAATTGACACCAAAGGCAGTATCTATTTCTCTTTTCAACCAGCATCTTAATCTCAAACTTAGCAGCAACCCATATAGATGTTAATCTATTCCTTAGTTTCAATCAACAGAGCTTCAAACAACAGGCTTAATTACTTTGAAGGAGGACTAAGGACAGAAATATGAACCACTTCATGATAGACCGGTAGTAACATCATCCAACATAAGAGAAGGGGAAATCACAACACCACATTCATGAAACTTTTCGACCACATATTAAAGATGTATATATAAGATTCAATTCTCACTACTTATCCTATGTATTTTAATTAAAGAGATGTAGTTAAGAATACATAGACATTTTGAATAAAAATGATCCTTCAGCCAAGCTTGCACAAATTATTATATCATGCTACACAAATCATTCTTCAGCATTTGAGTACAAACAGATCAGTTCAGACCAAGTTCTCATAAGTATGCAGATCCACATTTACAAGTTCAACACTATTTGGAGTCAACAACATACAAAACACCTATGTCATTTTGACTCTTTTTCTATTAAAATAGATATCCAGAAGGCCAGGCCTAGTTCTCATCAAGATATGACATCTGAACCAATGTAGGGGGCATATATTAGCACAATTAGACAGAACTGAGATACATAAATGTTTTCTTCTTGAGATAAGTCACATGTTACCCTTGTCAAGCACCCTTGGCAATCACTTAAAACTAAATAAAATCACATGAGTTTATTCTAGTGTTAACAGCTATATGACATTCACACAAGCCAAATGGAGTCAACATATTAAGCTAAGAAGGGACACACTGAATGATGCATGTGTTGATAATTGGTTTGATGCAAATATAATGAGACAGGAACCATAGTCATTTTTAAACCTCAGTTTTAACTGCCTAGTAAGCATATAAGTAATATGAGAAATAAAGGCGAGATGCACATTAACAACCAAAGCAGTCTCATTCATGGTTCGGTGATCATCTCATAAACTAAAAAAAATGAACATTTTTCAGGTTTAAAATAAATGTGTAATCACTCCCTAATGTATCAGACAGTAGCAATAGTCCACCAAATAAAGGGTTCAAGGTATTTATGAACTTCCTGGTTAGTCAAAGCATATTTGATATTTGGGACATATTCTTAGTAGTTTTTAAAATTAATGTAATCTGAGAGTTACTTAACTATTGACTAGGCATTTAGGAATTCCTCTTAGTATTCAAAACAACTAGTTAAAACAGAAAGAAGCATGGATTTGAAAGATGTGATCATGTAAGGTCCATGTCAAAGCCCCACTTTATTTCTATATATAGTTTTCTTAATATACTCACACATAATCAACAAGCAAAAGGGAGGATGAGTTTTAAAGCCATTTTCATCACTGTTTGTAATCATGTGAGCAGCAGCTAACTAGAAGAGGAAGAATTCACAATATAGCATTCAGGCAATTCTTAATCAACATATCAATAGTGCAAATAAGGTTTCAGCTTTCTCTTTCTCAGTCTATGTGTTTCAACCAAATAAGGACAATTTCAAAAAACTTAAGCAATACTATAGGCCTATATCTTCCCTAGCCAAGCACTCACAATATTATCTTATGTTGGTTTAAGAACAAACCGAACCATTTGAATCCTTAAGCAACAACCTCATTACAACGGGATTAGAGTTAACTATTATCAGACCATCAAGTCTATTAGAAAATGATAATAATTTAAAAAAAAAAAGGGTTCACTAGATTATGATTCCAGTTTAAAACAGTGTTTTACTAGGAGAAATGGTATCCCCTTTAGGCAGAACCTCAACAGGACCCAAAATCATATTAAATTTGACAGTTTTCCCTCTTCAACTAACAGAATCAAGTATCGGAAACTTCAACTAGAACACAAGCTAACAAACAGACACAGGACCACTCTACTGTTGGTGAAAATAACCTTCCTGGATTGCAAACAATAGCTCAATCTCTTTGAGTTATCAAACTTAGGCTAACTCATGAGAATGTCATAAGAAAAGGTTAGAGCATTATGCAGTATTCAACTCTCAAGTCTAAATTCAATGTTAGAAAAAACATGTTGGAATTTCACACAATACATTTCAGAATCGACAGCTTAAAACATATTGACAATCTATAGCACCTCATATCAAACTAGTACAGACCTCTGATCCTTGAAACATGAAAATAAACATTATGATTCACTGTCTAGGGGGTTCAAGAAATCATAGAAGCTAACACTCACATCTGAAATCAACATTATAGTTACCACAACATTGGAACATGAAGGACAAAAATGACTCAAATGAAAAGCACCACAACCTTCACATATTAAGCTACTTGGTTTAATTCAAAACAGATTACACGACACACATAGAAAAAGCCTCTATAATAGTATGTAAATTCAAAATTTTAAAGAAAACAGAGATAGATGGGATTCGCGAATTACCTTTTTGTCGAGCAGCGACGGGGCGACGGGAGTTAAATGAACCACCTTTCACCCGAGTCGTATTCCGACGAGCGGAAACGACTTCCAAAAATTATATTTGAGAGAGAACATCCTCGAAATTCAACGAGTTAACCAGATTTCTGAGTGTTCTTACTCTTAGGGTTATGAAAAACCCATTTAATGGTATAATAACCAATTTTCTGGTCTCAAAGACATTTTTCCTCTCTTTTCAATATGAAGGGAGTGGGTTCTATTTATAGAACCCAAAAATGTTCAAACTTGTGTAAACCAACGATGTGGGATTTTTACTTGTTCCAAACTGGACAGCTGTGAAGAAGTACGAATTCGTACCGAAAATGTACAGACAACCACTAAAAAAGTAAAAATCTTTTGAGTCTTAGCCAAAAATGGAGGAAGATAGTTGGAATTTCGATGGATTTTTTTTTTTTTTGGTTTGAAAGGCATAGTGTTCGTTTGATTACTGGTTGTTGTTGAAGAAAAATGGAAATGGGTTATTTTGCTACCTTTTCTGATTGAGAAGGAGTCTTTTGTTCGCTGTTGTTGTGGAAAGGAGAAGAAAAAGGGTATCGTTTGGCTGTGTGGATGAAGGGTTTTTTTTTGGGGGGGGGGGGGGTGGTTTAAGTGAAATATTGAAACTTAAGCTCCCCCTTTTTAAAAAAAAAAATTGTATACTCTTTACATAGTTTCAAACCGACGTATTAACTTAAAACACCCCCGTAAAATAATATTTGTAAGGAATAAAATTCGCAATCCGTAGTTTTAAAAATACGATCTTTAAAATGAGCCTGATATTGGCATAGTTTCGGATAATTTTTAAGGATGTGAAAAATGCAAAAAATGAACCGTAATTCGTATGTCATTTCAATTGTTGAATTTCCTGAATTTAGACGGAGCAGGATACACATTTTTTTGACTTACATTTATGAAAATAAATAACTCGTAATTTCTTGTAATTGTCAATTTTTAAAGAATAATAATTAAACGCCAATTTTTGCAATTTTCTCGGGATTTTTAAACTTTTAAATTTTAAAAGGCATCCTTAATCCGTCTTGGACTCGGGAAGTTTGAAAATTAAAATACGCGTTTTATGAGGTGAAAATTAGGTGTTAACAGTTATAACCACCTTGATTGTTGTCCCGCCACTGAGAATTCCCGCTATCTTTGCTCCACTCTTGATTTTCGATATCCTTGTTCCAACCTTGATTCCCTTGACCTTGTCGCCAAGATCCTTGATAAGGACCTTGGTAGTTCAGAGGGGAACCCCCCCCCCCCCCCCCCCCATTTGATTGTTGATAAAGTTGTCTTCCTCCTCACATACTTGGAAGCATTGCTCATCCATAGAATCCCCTTCACAAGATCCTACCGCATTTACTCGCTTGGAGCCTCCACCCAAAACATGTTTCTTGAGAAGATCCATTTGGGTAACAAACTTTGCCATGGTCTTATCTCTCTCTTCTTCCTTCTTAATTGCCTCCCTAGACAACACAATTTTGGAAGGACCTCCTCCAACCTCTTCCGACTCCCTAGTGTGCCAAGCTTCGTTGGTCTCAGTCGATTTATCTAGGAGAGCACTCATCACTGTATAAGAGTTTTCCATCACGGACCCACCCGCAATATTATTTGCCACCAACTTGTTGACCGTATCAAGTGACCGGTAGAATGTTTGGAGAAGAGCACTATCGGTCAACCCATGCTTTGGACGACTCTTAACTTTCTTTTTGAAACGAGTCCAAGCCCCGTGTAGAACTTCAGTCGGAAGTTGATGAAAGTTGTTGATTTCGTCACGGAGTTGTAATATCCAGGAAGGAGGGAAGAATTTCTTGAGGAATGCTTGAGTTAACTCCGCCTAAGTAGTAATAGAACCGGCTAGAAGATCATCCAACCATGCGGTGGCCTCACCCATGAGAGAGAATGGGAAGAGCCTCAACCTAATCGTCTCGACGGAGACATTTGGATGCACATTAGTGATGCAATCCCCAAGAAAGTTCTTTAAGTGCCTATTCGGGTCATCCGTTGGTAGACCTCCAAATAAGCCCTTGGTGTTGAGCAGGTGCAACATAGTATTGTTAACAAGGAAACTTTCGTTTCCTTGAACTGGAGGTGGGCGAATAGCGGCTGCATCACCCGACTCCACAATCATTTCATCATCATCAGAATTATCCCCCATTGCACCTGAGTCAATGTTATATCCCGTGTTTTCACACGTTGGAAAATTTTAGAAATATTCTTGACTTGTAAGAAATAAGGTCATAATTAATTTTATGTAACACATGAGTTGTTTATGAAAGAATATTTTTGTGGAAGTGTGGAATAGGGCTAAGGGAAAAAATTTGAAATTTTGGAAATTAGTTCCGGAAATTTTAAAACAAGGATTTAAATCCATTGGGCCAAGAAAATGGAAGAGAAAAATTTGGGCCCAACATTAAAGGGTGGCCGGCCAAATAGGCCCAACCCACCTAATTAATGAATAATTTCCCCATGTGTTGAAATATCATATGAGTCATCTTTTATTAGAAGGTTCAAGAAATAGAAATTAGAAGAACAAAGCAAAGCAAAGAACAAGAACAAAAAAGGAGAGGGGTTTCGGGTTTGGTGGGGAGAAATTCACCACCAAAAATCTTGATCTAAAAATTATTCTCTTGTTGGATTTTCACTAATTCAAAGTCCCTTTACAACTTGGTATAGTTGGTTTGGAGAGAGAAGCACTCAATTCATCAAAGTGACCATACCTCCAAGTGAAGAAGACTAGAGGAAAAGGTGAGAATTTATTCCCTATCCTTATGTTATGAAGTCTTGTTTGTGTTGTAGTATGTAGAAATGAATGGATTGTATGGAAATATGAAAGTTTGCAAAGTGGGTAGGAGATATAGTATATGGCCGTGTGTGTATATATGTTGTATAATTATGGTGAGTTGAAATTATGTCATATTCTAGTTGTGATTGTGACAAAATGCATATTGGGAATGAAAGTTGAATGAATTTGATAGGAGTTGTGAGTGGGGTGTTTGGCCATGTGGTTTGGAGTGTGTGGAATGGAAATGGATTAAATTTGTTTAATATGTTAGTTGTGTATTATGATGCTTGCAATGTATATGGAGATAAAATGATATAAGTTTGTATTGAAATGGAATGTAGGAGCTTATGTCGCTTTAGTATGATTTTACGACATTATGAAAAATGAAGTTATTAGGTTGCTAATTATGATGATCATTGATAGATTTGGAAGTTGGAAACATGTTATGAATATGTATGCCAAAGATTAGAAGTTTTGAATGAGTTATGACTTTGGCGGAAAGTTTGTATATTATGTATATCGTGTGTATAATTTAAGGAAACGATATGAAACGCTTCTAGACTATATTGTGATGATCTTGATTGATAATGAATGTGAAATCATTGATATTAGTTTGAAGATTTAGGTTGGAGTGAAGGTTATGTCACTTTGTTAGAATGATGGCTAGTTGAAGGATATTGTGTCTCTAATGTTTGTTGTTGATGTTGATGTTGTTGTTTGGGTTGTTGTTGATGGTTTTGAGCCGAGTTGAATTCTCGGGGGTGCTATATGTATAGGGGAAGTGCTGCCGAAATTTCGGTAGGCAAGTATGCATTAAGTTGAATTTATGGCATCCATAACTCATAATTGGTAAATGTGACCATTTGCAGGTTTTCGACGAAACGGGGAGTGAGCTTGGATAGGCTTAGAAAGCTCAAAAGGTATGTAAAGCTACCCCGATCCTTCTTTTGGCATGCCTAAGTGTATTAGAATCGGACTCGGGCCTCGAAAGACTTTCTGCCCATCGGAATCCGCAATTGAAAATCTCGCTTTTTCCTTCAGTAAGATTGAGCCCTTTTGGTTTGTATTCTTGGAAATTATGCAAACTTTCTCTAAACTCCTTGGAAAGCTATAGAATGTCCGTAGAACCTCTATACGTGACCCCCCTTAAGCTTAAAATATGTAATTTGAGCCCACCGCCTTGCTTGTCCCGAGGTGGGCCCACTATTCCCGGTTTTGCCCTTATTGTACTCAAGTCTTGCTTTCGAGCGGTTTTTGAAAGAAATGTTTTGACTACCATTCTAACTACCTAACAAACATTGTTTTAAATATTCCATTAAGTCTGATAAATTGTTTTGACACTCGAAACGACTTCGGAAAGGTTATACTCTGTAATTCATTATGATATCCGAAACTCATTTATTATGATCCCTTCCGACTTCATTGGATCGGTTTGTTTTTTATATGCCTCATCGAGGCTATGGAAACATTTATGATATTTTAATTGCATTAGTCTCTCACTACTCCATTCGTGGATGCCCCAATGTTTCCCACACTGAGCTCGGGCCAGGATATGTTGCCAAGCGTGTTCCTTTGCATTGTTCGTCGTGCCTCGATGTGAGGGGGCAGGTATACGCGTACATGGGTTTGTGGAGTATGCTGTACCATATACGCTTGTTCTGATATGATTTGTTATGGCCATCTGATATGATATATTATGTGACGGGGTTATGCCTCCATTCTGATTCTTCTGTGTTGTGGCACCAGCGTCGGGAGGGTGGCCACGTTCTGTCTGCCGAGTCCCTTGGCAGGGGCCGGATTTGATATGACATATGTTTCGGTACACATTCTGCATGTTTTGAAAATATGTATTTGATACTTTGGATTTTCTGCTCACTTTCTGTACCAGTTATGATTTTGTTTCTGTAATTCAGGCTTTACATATTCAGTACATATTTCGTACTGACCCCCTTTCTTCGGGGGCTGCGTTTTCATGCCGCGCAGGTACTGACGACAGGTTTGCTGATCCGTCCGTCTAGGATATCTTTTCTGCCATTTGGAGCGCTCTTTTATTCAGAGCCATCTTTTGGTACAGTCTGCCACTTCTATATATGTATATTCTCGTTCATGGGTACGGCGGGGCCCTGTCCCGTCATATGATTCTGTCGGTGTGTTTAGAGGTCTGTAGACATGTTTGTGGGTTGGGGCCTTTCTGTACAGATGTGTGTATATGTTGTGTTTGGGCGATCCCATTCGCTGCGGCGGCCGGTCCGCATATATTTAAATGTTGCTTTGTTGGCCCTGTGTGGCCTTTGTTGGTATTTTCTGCGTGCAGGGTATATGGGATAGTCCGTAAAACAAAGGAGACTCTGCCGAAATTATTTTCTGGAAATTATCAAAATTTGAAATAAAGCCTTGTCAGCTTCTGCTATATACTAGAATGCGTTTGATAGAATTTGAGATAATATTTGATAGATGGGTTTGAGTGCCCAGATCGGGCACTAGTCACGGCCTACGGGGTTGGGTCGTGACAAAAGTGGTATCAGAGCGGTTCGTCCTCGGAATGTCCACAGACCGTGTCTAGTAGAGTCTTGTTTATCGGTGTGTTGTGCACCACACCTATAAACAGGAGGCTACAGGGCATTTAGGATACTACCCTTCTTTCTGTCTTAGATCGTGCGATAGAGCTGTGTTATCAGGATGACTCCTCCCTAACGAATTGTTACATTTGCAGTTATGCCTCCAAAAAGGGCGTCAGCGGCCCAAAAGGCCAAGGCAGCAGCTGTGGGAGAGACTACCTGGGCCCATGCCCATATTGCTCCTGATATCTTGCCCCCGGCAGAGGGCTCTTCCACACCGCCATACGTAGAGGAGATTGGAGCAGCAGCAGCTGCAGGTCGAGGGGCAGCTCCACCGCCAGCTCTCGCAGTTCCAGTACCTGAGCCCCCAGCTCCACGGCCAGGCACTGAGGATCAGTCTATGAGGGAGGCAGTCCAGCTATTGACCAGACTTGTGGCAGGACAGGTTCAGGGGCACGGACCGGGAGGTGACCGGGCTTACAGGCGTGATAGTTCGAGAGCCCGTGAGTTCTTCACTTGTGGTCCTCCAGAGTTCTTCGGGACAAAGCCCGAGGAGGATCCTGAGGAGTTCATCAGGAAGATGCGGCGCACCATACATTTGATTAATGCTTCCGCGACAGAGTCAGTCACGTTGGCTTCGTACCGGTTGTATGATGTAGCAGCAAATTGGTACGAGTCATGGGAGTTATCCAGGGGTGACGGCGCTCCCCCAGCAGTTTGGGATGATTTTTCTCAGGCTTTTCTTAGCCATTTTCTGCCTCCGGAGTTACGGCGGGCCAGGGCTGACAGATTCTTATTGCTGAGACAGAGGGGCCGCAGTGTTCGAGAGTACAGTATGGAGTTCGACTCATTGGCCCGATATGCACCTGCTGTGGTAGCTACTATGGCTGACAGGATGCACAGGTATATTATGGGGTTCGACCGGTATTTTGTCGACAGTTGTTTGGTATTGGCCGCTCAGCCCGATATGGATATTGCCCGTATTCAGGCGCACGCCCAGGGCATGGAGGACCGGCACAGGGGTCATCAGCCCGATAGGAGTCAGGATCGGAGACAGCCCAAGAGGGCCAGATCGTCCGGGTATTCTGGAGAGTTTCGGGGCAGACAGCCTCAGCAGCCGCAGCAGCCTAGCAGATATCAATCCCAGCCGGCACAGAGCGCACCTCCACAGCCTACAGGTCGCAGATTTGATAGCCCAGGTTATTCAGGAGCAGGTCAGAGCTCCAGGGCTTCAGGTTCGCGGACAGATAGGGGTTCTGGTCAGACGAGGCCACCTAGGCCTCAGTGTTCTTATTGCGGCAGATACCACCCTGGGGAGTGCTATAGAGCCACCGGTGCATGCTTTTCTTGTGGCCGTCAGGGCCATTCTGTGAGAGATTGCCCTTATAAGGGTAGTTCGGGTGGTGCAGCGCATCCTACCAGATCAGCCGCCGGGTCATCATCTTCGTCAGTGGCTATGCGCCCTACAGGGCCGGGTACATCAGCACCGGCGGGTCGCGGCAGAGGTCGTGGTGGAGCTTCTGGTACTAGCGGTCCTTCGAACCGCATTTATGCTTTGTCCAGCCGCCAGGACCAGGAGGCATTGCCTAATGTCGTTACAGGTACATTATTGGTGTTCTCTCGGTCTGTGTATGCATTGATTGATCCAGGTTCGACTTTGTCGTATATTTTGCCTCTTGTTGCTAGTAAAATTGGTATAACATCCGAGCCTATAGAGCCATTTGAGATAGCTACACCGATCGGGGACTTTATTGTAGCGAAACAGGTATATAAAGACTGTTCTGTAATTATATGCGGCCGAGACACTAAGGCAGATCTGGTGGAATTAGATATGATTGAATTTGATGTTATTATGGGAATGGACTGGCTAGCCTCCTGTTATGCTAATGTTGACTGCCAAAATAAGGTAGTTCGTTTCCAGTTTCCTGGGGAGCCCGTTATAGAATGGGCAGGTAATACTGCATCGCCGAAAGGTAAGTTTATTTCATACCTTAAGGCGAAGAAAATGATCAGAAAGGGTTATATTTATCATCTGGTTCGAGTACAAGACTTGACAGCAGAAACGCCGACTCTTCAGTCAGTTCCCGTGGTTAATGAATTTCCAGATGTATTCCTAGATGAGCTTCCAGGCCTTCCTCCAGAGCGGGAGATAGATTTTACTATTGATTTGCTTCCAGATACTCAGCCGATATTTATTCCCCCATACAGAATGGCACCGGCAGAATTGAAAGAACTGAAAGAGCAGTTGAAGGATCTGTTAGAAAAAGGCTTCATCAGGCCCAGTACTTCGCCTTGGGGAGCCCCGGTATTATTTGTGCGTAAGAAAGACGGGTCGCTGCGTATGTGTATTGATTATCGGCAGCTGAATAAGGTAACTATAAAGAATAAATACCCCCTCCCCAGAATTGATGACTTGTTTGATCAGTTGCAGGGCGCCAAATATTTTTCGAAGATAGATCTTCGGTCAGGCTATCATCAGGTACGGGTACGAGAGGCTGATATTCCTAAGACAGCGTTCCGGACCAGATATGGGCATTATGAATTCAGAGTTATGTCTTTTGGGCTGACTAATGCTCCTGCGGTATTTATGGATTTAATGAACCGGGTATTCAGGCCGTTCTTAGACATGTTCGTAATTGTATTTATCGATGATATTCTGGTTTATTCTCGGTCCGAGGCAGAGCACGCAAATCATCTGAGAGCGGTACTTGGGGTACTTCGGCATCAGAAATTATATGCAAAATTTTCTAAATGTGAATTCTGGCTGGCTTCAGTGGCATTCTTGGGACATATTATTGCAGCTGATGTGTCACGCCCAAAAACCCACCCTAGACGTGACCGGCATCCGACGTCACGAACAACATCGGAAGAACCTAAACAACACAATAATGATACTTGAACCCGCCAGGTTCAACATTCGCCTCCAACAATTTATAAATTAAATGCAACACATCATGAACACATGAATTAAATCAGCGGAAGTCTTTATAAGTAATAGCCATCAACGTGGCAAACACCCATTAAGTCGTACGAGACTTTTGACAATCTACCCACAATTCTGACAACTATCTATGGAGCTTCTAAGAGACATAACAATCGTCAAACTTCGGGACGCAGCCCGGAAATCTAGAATAATAAATGAAACAGGAAGTGTCCCACGAACAAGGATGTGGGCTCACCGAATCCACAGCAGTAGCAAGTCCTCTTAAGCGTCGAAAGTATCACGAACCTGCTCTTCTTCGTTACCTAACATACCATAAAAAACAACAATGGTATGCTTGAGTACTTTCGTACTCAGTGAGTGCCTCGGGACAACAAGTGTTATGAAAATAAAATATAATGATATATAAAGAAATCAGTTCTGAAAAGATAGCATAAAAACAGTCATTCCACTTTGTGATTCTCAATATCATTTGTTAAACAGTTTACAAAGCCATTTATCAATATAGAAACAAGTATTCAACATGTGTATCTCCATAAGAATTATCAAAACCGATTATGAAGTCTTTTGTTAAGTTACAACTTTTAATTATGCCTTTCAAATTGATCATGATTATCAACAACAGTTCTATGAGAGATTACGAATATTACACACACCAACACAAGCCCAAGAATCAATCACATCGAGGGGATGACCGTAGGGTTCCCTTGTCACAACGCACCACACCAAATTACAAAGTCTCGGTGACCACTCATCCTCCCGAATGGCTAGGCATAAACACACCGGAATATGAAATCCCCGGTGACCACTCATCCTCCCGAATGGCTAGGCGTAAGCACACCGGAATATAAACCTCGGTGACCACTCATCCTCCCGAATGGCTAGGCGTAAGCACATCGGAATATGAAATTCCCGATGACCACTCATCCTCCCGAATGGCTAGGCATAAGCACACCGGAATATGAAATTCCCGGTGACCACTCATCCTCCCGAATGGCTAGGAATAAACACATCAACAGAGTTCATAGCTTAAAAGCCGAATTACAATTCATCTTAAAGCAGTCACATCAGCATTTACCATTAAGGTTCGTTATGCCATATCGTAAAGATAAATCATTCCAATCAATGTTTTGAAAACATACAACTTCTTTACAAAGATTTCCATGTCCTAATTCACCAATGGGAATGTCATTACCAACTCTTAACTAGCATTACTAAGCATCTCTCATAGAGGAAAACATTCATAATATCTTATACATAAATAGAGTTTATTACAATCTAGGTTTAATGTGGGTTTGTCCCCTCACACACATTAACCACCGTTTAAAACATGAATTAGAGTTCAAGGAACATGAAAAGATTGCTTTTCATTTGATTCATTAAAGGATCTTGAAATTAAATCCATCCTTAAATTACTTCCAAAACAGCCCACTATACCTTCGGATGTCAATGCTTGTATACACTTCTTTATTTCCGTATATCCATAGTATAACAACAACAAAATATAAAACAGCCCCAAAATACACGAAAATCATATAAAACAGCCCCAAAATATTGTCACAAAACAGCCACGAAATCATATAAACAGCCCCCAAATATATCGTCACAAAACAGCCCGGTATACGCTTTGTATACAATATATTCATACACTTTATTCTCTCAATTTCAAGAACAACAACTTATCAACAACATCAACAACAATATCAACAATTATTTTATATCAATATCCAACTAATCCTATCCATTTAATCATACCAAAACAGCCCACAAATCATTTGATATCCAAAAATTATAACCGAACTTCCAATGTCATTTTCTCTATTCTAACTCGTTAAATCTATCAATGGTAAGGATAAAAACATCATTAAAATCTTAGGCATACCTTATATGAGCAGATACCACGAAAACAACATCCCCCAAGTTCAATTTTTAGCTTAGAACGACGGCAACAACTTGTTCTACACTTTATCCTTCACGAGCCTCGGGATTCAGGGCCTTGAACTTGATCGATTCTCCACTTTCTCTCTCTAAATATCCTCTCTCTCTCTCTCTAAAAATTCTGAACCTTTGGTAGGGGAAATGTGGCTGCTAGGGCTGAACATTTCCCTTAAATACCAAGGGAAATGGGCCTGACCCGGTTTTGAATTGGGTTGGGCCAACAGCTTGACCTTTCTGTCTTAAAACGTTCATATCTCCTTATCCCGATGTCACATGGAGTCCCACAACCTATGGTTGGAAAGGTATTTCAATTATCTACAACTTTCGTTCTTTGAGTGTTCCCAAATGCTCAATATATAATGGGGTTATGGCCTCCCGAAGTCAGATCAGCCAAAAACGTACTTGACGGGCCAAGTTACGGCCCAAAGGGACGGTCCGTAACACGTGTTACGGCCCGTAACTTGGCACCGTAACTTGGTGAAAATTTCCAGTGAGTTTCTGGAAATTTTTGGGACGTTACAGCCCCAAGGGACGGTCTGTAACTTGTGTTACGTCCCCAAGGGACGGTCCGTAACGCAGACCAAATTTCCAGTGCGGACAGGCTTCAGTAAAACGGTCATAACATTTTGTACATAGCTCCGTTCAAGGCCCATAATGTACCGTTGGAAAGCTCTTTCAAAGATCTACAACTTGTATTTGAGGAACATTTTCCAAATTCTTAACAGATTTTCACGAAAATCGCCTAGAAGGCAGACCTATCAAAACTTAGGCGAATTTAAGAGCCCTTAAGAACCTCAATTGTTGGTTTGACTTCAAAACGACCATTTTCCACCCGAAATCATCAAGAATGGGTTCACATAGATAAAATATCATATTGACACTAGATATTTACATACTCACACCTAGTTCAAGTTTACGGGGTGTTACATGATGGTGTCCGGGTGGACACACAGAAGATTGAAGCCGTGAAGAATTGGCCTAGACCCACGACGCCCACAGAGGTACGTAGTTTTCTGGGGTTAGCAGGCTACTACAGAAGATTTGTGGAAAAGTTTGTTTCGATTTCAGCGCCTTTGACAAGGCTAACTCAGAAGGGAGCTAAGTTCCAGTAGACCGATGCATGTGAACGAAGCTTCCAGTTGCTGAAAGAGAAGTTGACTTCAGCCCCAGTTCTGACTCTTCCAGAGGGACCCGATGGATATATTATTTATTGTGACGCTTCTGGCGTGGGATTGGGCTGTGTATTGATGCAGCACGGTAGAGTTATAGCCTATGCTTCCCGACAGCTCAAAAAACATGAAAAGAATTATCCTACCCACGATCTGGAGCTTGCAGCAGTGATTCATGCCCTGAAGATATGGAGACATTATTTATATGGCGTCCATGTTGATATCTATACAGATCATAAGAGTCTCCAGTATATTTTTAGGCAGAAGGAGCTTAATTTGCGGCAACGGAGGTGGCTGGAGCTCCTGAAAGACTATGATGTGGATATTCTGTATCATCCGGGCAAGGCTAATGTTGTTGCAGATGCGCTTAGCTGGAAATCTATGGGCAGCTTGGCAGATTTATAGCCAGACAGGAGAGAGATAGTACGTGATATTCATCAGTTGGCTAATCTTGGGGTTCGTCTCGCCGATTCTGGTGGTACGCGGATTTCTGTCCGAGGGGTTTCTGAATCATCTATTAATGCAGATATTAAGCAGCACCAGTATGAAGATCCTGTTTTAGCTCGGTACAGAGACACTGCCCAGGAAAAGGAGAAGACTCCATTTGAGTTTACTTCGAACGGGACCTTACTATACAGAGGCAGGTTGTGTGTATCTGATATTGCAGGGCTTCGGCAGCAGGTTATGGGCGAGGCACACTATGCTCGCTATTCTGTTCATCCTGGGTCTACGAAGATGTACCATGATCTTAGATGCCTATACTGGTGAGATGGTATGAAGCGGGATATCGCAGAGTTCGTCGCCCAGTGTCCCAATTGTCAGCAGGTCAAAATTGAACATCAGAAACCGGGTGGACTGTTGCAAGAAATGGAGATTCCGACGTGGAAGTGGGAGATCATTAATATGGACTTCATCACAGGTTTGCCTCGCACTCCACGGAAGTATGATTCCATCTGGGTTATTGTTGATATGATGACAAAATCAGCCCATTTTCTCCCCGTCAGGACTACTTATTCCGCTGAGGATTATGCCAGGCTATACATTAGGGAAATTGTGAGACTTCACGGAGTTATCTATTATCACTGACAGAGGTGCCCAGTTCACGACGAACTTCTGGAGATCTTTTCAGGACGGATTAGGGACTCAGGTGAGCCTGAGCACAGCTTTTCATCCTCAGAGCGACGGGCAGGCCGAGCGCACTATACAGACGCTGGAAGATATGTTGCGGGCCTGTGTTATTGATTTCAGAGGTAGCTGGGATGATCACTTGCCATTGATTGAATTTGCTTACAATAACAGTTACCATTCCAACATCCAGATGGCTCCGTACGAGGCTTTATATGGCAGGAAACACAGGTCACCTATCGGTTGGTTTGATATTGGCGAGACAGAGTTAATCGGCCCAGATATGATCCAGCAGGCCGTTGATAAGGTGAAACTTATCCGAGAGCGACTGTTAGCAGCCAGAGTCGATAGAAGTCATACGCCGATAAACGGCGTCGACCGTTGGAATTCCAGGTAGGCGATTGGGTATTCCTGAAGGTATCACCTATGAAAGGCGTGATGTGGTTTGGCAGAAAGGGGAAGCTCAGTCCGCGTTATATTGGGCCTTATCAGATTATTCGGAATGTCGCCTATGAGTTAGATCTGCCATCTGATTTGGAGGCGGTACATCCGGTATTCCATGTATCTATGCTCCGCAAATGTATCGGTGATCCCTCCAGAATATTTCCTGTGGATGACATTCAGGTGACGGAGCAGTTATCGTACGAGGAGCAGCCCGTAGCCATTTTGGACCGCCAGGTAAGGAAGCTCCGGAACAAAGATGTAGCCTCTGTTAAGGTGCTGTGGCGGAACGATAATAGGGAGGAAATGACCTGGGAGGCCGAAGAGGAAATGAAGAATAAATATCCTCATTTGTTCCCTATGCCCTCAGGTAATCTCAAATCCTTGCCTAATTATATTCAGTTATGAATGTGTACCATATGTGCTGTCTACAAACAGAAACTCCCCCGAAGCCATTTCAAACCCTATGAGATTAATCTAACATTCGAGGACGAATGTTCTAAAGGGGGGGAGGATGTTATATCCCGTGTTTTCACACGTTGGAAAATTTAAGAAATATTCTTGACTTGTAAGAAATAAGGTTATAATTAATTTTATGTAACACATAAGTTGTTTATGAAAGAATATTTTTGTGGAAGTGTGGAATAGGGCTAAGGGCAAAAATTTGAAATTTTGAAAATTAGTTCCGAAAATTTTAAAGCAAGGATTTAAATCCATTGGGCCAAGAAAATGGAAGAGAAAAATTTGGGCCCAACATTAAAGGATGGCCGACCAAATAGGCCCAACCCACCTAATTAATGAATAATTTCCCCATGTGTTGAAATATCATATGAGTCATCTTTTATTAGAAGGTTCAAGAAATAGAAATTAGAAGAACAAAGCAAAGCAAAGAACAAGAACAAAAAAGGAGAGGGGTTTCGGGTTTGGTGGGGAGAAATTCACCACCAAAAATCTTGATCTAAAAATTATTCTCTTGTTGGATTTTCACTAATTCAAAGTCCCTTTACAACTTGGTATAGTTGGTTTGGAGAGAGAAGCACTCAATTCATCAAAGTGACCATACCTCCAAGTGAAGAAGACTAGAGGAAAAGGTGAGAATTTATTCCCTATCCTTATGTTATGAAGTCTTGTTTGTGTTGTAGCATGTAGAAATGAATGGATTGTATGGAAATATGGAAGTTTGCAAAGTGGGTAGGAGATATAGTATATGGCCGTGTGTGTATATATGTTGTATAATTATGGTGAGTTGAAATTATGTCATATTCTAGTTGTGATTGTGACAAAATGCATATTGGGAATGAAAGTTGAATGAATTTGTTAGGAGTTGTGAGTGGGGTGTTTGGCTGTGTGGTTTGGAGTGTGTGGAATGGAAATGGATTAAATTTGTTTAATATGTTAGTTGTGTTATTATGATGCTTGCAATGTATATGGAGATAAAATGATATAAGTTTGTATTGAAATGGAATGTAGGAGCTTATGTCGCTTTAGTATGATTTTACGACATTATGAAAAATGAAGTTATTAGGTTGCTAATTATGATGATCATTGATAGATTTGGAAGTTGGAAACATGTTATGAATATGTATGCCAAAGATTAGAAGTTTTGAATGAGTTATGACTTTGGCGGAAAGTTTGTATATTATGTATATCGTGTGTATAATTTAAGGAAACGATATGAAACGCTTCTAGACTATATTATGATGATCTTGATTGATAATGAATGTGAAATCATTGATATTAGTTTGAAGATTTAGGTTGGAGTGAAGGTTATGTCACTTTGTTAGAATGATGGCTAGTTGAAGGATATTGTGTCTCTAATGTTTGTTGTTGATGTTGATGTTGTTGTTTGGGTTATTGTTGATGGTTTTGAGCCGAGTTGAATTCTCGGGGGTGCTACATGTATAGGGGAAGTGTTGCCGAAATTTCGGTAGGCAAGTATGCATTAAGTTGAATTTATGGCATCCATAACTCATAATTGGTAAATGTGACCATTTGCAGGTTTTCGACGAAACGGGGAGTGAGCTTGGATAGGCTTAGAAAGCTCAAAAGGTATGTAAAGCTACCCCGATCCTTCTGCCCATCGGAATCCGCAATTGAAAATCTCGCTTTTTCCTTCAGTAAGATTGAGCCCTTTTGGTTTGTATTCTTGGATATTATGCAAACTTTCTCTAAACTCCTTGGAAAGCTATAGAATGTCCGTAGAACCTCTATACGTGACCCCCCTTAAGCTTAAAATATGTAATTTGAGCCCACCGTCTTGCTTGTCCCGAGGTGGGCCCACTATTCCCGGTTTTGCCCTTATTGTACTCAAGTCTTGTTTCGAGCGGTTTTTGAAAGAAATGTTTTGACTACCATTCTAACTACCTAACAAACATTGTTTTAAATATTCCATTAAGTCTGATAAATTGTTTTGACACTCGAAACGACTTCGGAAAGGTTATACTCTGTAATTCATTATGATATCCGAAACTCATTTATTATGATCCCTTCCGACTTTATTGGATCGGTTTGTTTTTGATATGCCTCATCGAGCCTATGGAAACATTTATGATATTTTAATTGCATTAGTCTCTC
This sequence comes from Lycium barbarum, assembly GCF_019175385.1. NCBI lineage: Eukaryota > Viridiplantae > Streptophyta > Magnoliopsida > Solanales > Solanaceae > Lycium > Lycium barbarum. Next base: position 23,713,346 of record NC_083341.1, read on the forward strand.
ACTACTCCATTCGTGGATGCCCCAATGTTTCCCACACTGAGCCCGGGCCAGGATATGTTGCCAAGCGTAATCCTTTGCATTGTTCGCTGTGCCTCGATGTGAGGGGGCAGGTATACGCGTACATGGGTTTGTGGAGTATGTTGTGCCATGTACGCTTGTTCTGATATGATTTGCTATGGCCATCTGATATGATATATTATGTGACGGGGTTATGCCCCAATTCTGATTCTTCTGTGTTGTGGCACCAGCGTCGGGAGGGTGGCCACGTTCTGTCTGCCGAGTCCCTTGGCAGGGGCCGGATTTGATATGACATATGTTTCAGTACACACTCTGCATGTTTTGAAAATATGTATTTGATACTTTGGATTTTCTGCTCACTTTCTGTACGTTCTATACCAGTTATGATTTTGTTTCTGTAATTCAGGCTTTACATATTCAGTACATATTTCGTACTGACCCCCTTTCTTCGGGGGCTGCGTTTTCATGCCGCGCAGGTACCGACGACAGGTTTGCTGATCCGTCCGTCTAGGATATCTTTTCTGCCATTTGGAGCGCTCTTTTATTCAGAGCAATATTTTGGTACAGTCTGCCACTTCTATATATGTATATTCTCGTTCATGGGTACGGCGGGGCCCTGTCCCGTCATATGATTCTGTCGGTGTGTTTAGAGGTCTGTAGACATGTTTGTGGGTTGGGGCCTTTCTGTACAGATGTGTGTATATGTTCTGTTTGGGCGATCCCATTCGCCGCGGCGGCCGGTCCGCATATATTTAAATGTTGCTTTGTTGGCCCTGTGTGGCCTTTGTTGGTATTTTCTGCGTGCAGGGTATATGGGATAGTCCGTAAAACAAAGGAGACTCTACCGAAATTTTTTTCTGGAAATTATCAAAATTTGAAATAAAGCCTTGTCGGCTTCTGCTATATACTAGAATGCGTTTGATAGAATTTGAGATAATATTTGATAGATGGGTTTGAGTGCCCAGATCGGGCACTAGTCACGGCCTACGGGGTTGGGTCGTGACAGTCAACACAACAACAACAAACAAAATAAGAAGAGAAATAAAGACTAAAAGTAGAGTTTTACACTAGTTGGTAAATTTCTAGACTGTATTCCCCGGCAACGGCGCCAAAATTTGATACGCCCAAATTATAGCTCTAATATTAGCAGTAAGCGGTCGTTGTCAAATATAGAACCCAACAAGGTTGGGGTCGAATCCCACAGAGAATACAATGAAGAAATATACTCATTAAGTGTGATGCTCAACTATTAGTCTATATTTCAAGGGAGAGGGGAGTATAATAGTAATTGGTTTGAAGTTTGTTCATTAAGGACTAAAAGTTGTTGTTATAAAATGTAACTATTGGTAAAGGGACTAAGGTTGTGGTTCCAATGGAAAGTAATGTGAATGGGTATCAATCCAACTCCTTTATATGTGTAGATGTAATTAAATATGGGTTACTCGAGTTTATCAAAAGTTTCTCAACCAAATTGATAAATATCATTGCTAAGCTTTTTCAAGCCTTAGAATGTGGAAAATATGAACACCCATTTTATTTCAAGTAACTGTCCTAGCTCTGACTCAAGTTATTAGATGAGGTTTGTAAGCCTCAAATACTTGCGATTTACTTTTTTCCTAACTTCCCCTTTCTCTCTCAAGCAAAGGAAAAGTAACTAAGCACAAATAATGTTGTACACCACTAAGTGACATTAAAGGTTGAAGAGTAAATAGAAAAACATCTTTACACATAAATGGAGGATGAATACAAAACCCAATTAAATAGAAAGTAGTATCAAAGAGAATATTCATGATACTGCAATAATGTTAATGGAGAAGATGACAAAAAGATAAAGAATCTTCTTAAAAGTTTCCACAATAAATAATATTCAAAGCTCCCTCAATGCTAAAAGACAACTAGAAAGTAAAAGTGGGTAATATTCACTAATGTGCACAGTGCAGTAGTTTAAAGTATTTATAGAGGGAGGACAAAAAGTCAAATCTCGGATAAATTGACAACTTGAGGCCTAATTTTGCGATTGTAACACGAGTTTGCGACCACAAGTCACTCAGCATTCCTTCCCAATCCTTCTGGAGATGCGGTCGCAAACTTAGTTTGTGGTGCCGCATCTGCTTCGCATATTCAAGCATGTTGCCTGGCTTACTTGATGTTCAGGCCTCCAAAATGCGGCTGCATCTCTGAAGTTGTTGTGCCATATTCTCACCACAAGTTGAGGTACTTTTTTCAGCTCACTGTCATTTTTCTGGGCAAAAGATGCGGCCTCAAGTCCAACTTGCGGTGTCACAGATTTGCCGCAACTTTATGCTCTTTTGCTCATTTTTTCCATTTTTTCCCTCTTTTGTCCTCGACTCATAAAATCTAAAAACATACAAAAACACGAACAAATACCTGAAAAGACTACTCGAAAAGTATAACTAGTGGATGTAAAAAGCCCTAAAATCCACGACTTATCAGGGAAAATGAAGAAGAATTCGAGGAGACAGTTAATGCATTGATTGGGTTGGGGTCATACCACTACAATTTAAAGAATCTTGATCTTGATTTAGAAAAACGAGAAAACCCTCCCGAAAAGCCCTCCATGATTGAGCCTCCGACCTTGGAACTCAAACCTCTTTCTTCATATTGGAGGTATGAATTCCTTAGTCCTAACAACACATTGCCTGTAATTATTTCCGCTAGGTTGATAGATGAGCAAAGAGAGATGCTGTTGGTGCTCTTGAGACGGTACAAGAAGGCTATTGGTTGGTGTATTGCGGATATCCAAGGGATTCCACCTGGTATTTGTACTCATAAGATTCAACTTGATGAAGAGTGTGAAGCAAGTGTTGAACATTAAAGGAGGTTGAATCCTCCTATACAAGAGGTTGTGAAAACCTAAATCATCAAGTGGTTAGATGTCGGTACTATGTATCCTATAGCGGATAGCTTTTGGGTTTGGCCGGTTCAATGCGTTCCCCAAAAAGGGTGGAATCACTGTGGTGGGAAATGCTAAAAATTAATTGATCCCCACTCGCACGGTCACTGGCTGGCCGGTTTGCATGGATTATAGAAAGTTGAATAAATGGAACAAAAAGGAAAATTTCTCAATGCCATTCATGGATCAAATGCTTGATAGGCTTGCGGGATGGGATTATTATTGCTTTCGTGATGGCTATTCCGTGTACAACCAAATCACCATTGCCCCCGAGGACCAAGAGAAAACCATTTTCACTTGTCCTTATGGGACCTTTGCTTTTAAGAGAATGCCTTTTGGGTTATGTAATGCACCCGTAACTTTTCAATGTTGCATGATGTCCATTTTCTCCAACATGGTTGAGGAGTCCATTGAAATCTTCATGGATGACACTTTCATGGTTGGGGATTCTTTTGATTGCTTGGAGAATCTTGCCCAAGTATTGAAAAGATATGGAGAAACGAATTTGGTTCTCAATTGGGAGAAGTGTCACTTCATGGTTAGAGAAGGAATCGTCTTGGGACACAAGATTTCTGAAAAAGAGGCTTGAGGTTGATCAAGCTAAAATTGAAGTTACTATCAAGCTTCCTCCACCAATCTCCGTCAAAGGTGTTCGTAGCTTCCCTGGGCATGCTAGATTTTATAGAAGATTCATTAAGGATTTCTCAAAAATAGCCACCCTCTATGCAAGTTGTTAGAAAAGGAGTCGAAGTTTGTATTTGATGATGCTTGCTTGAAGGCATTTGAGGGCTTGAAAGAGAGACTCACATCGGCTCCTATCATCATTACCCCCGATTGGTCTAAACCCTATGAGTTGATGTGCGATGCAAGTGGATTTGCTATGGGGGCCGTTCTTGGTCAAAAGCATGATATGATTTTCCATCCCATCTACTATACAAGCAAGACTCTAAATGGTGCCCAAATGAAATACACATTCACCGAAAAAGAGTTGCTTGCTATTGTGTTTGCTTTTGAGAAGTTCTGGGCTTATATGTTGGGAACCCATATGGTTGTTCACACCGACCATGCGGCTCTTCGTTACCTCATAACCAAGAAAGATACCAAGTCAAGGTTGATAAGTTGGGTCATTTTGTTGCAAGAATTTGACTTTGAAGTCAAAGACAGAAAGGGTTGTGAAAATCAAGTGGCGGATCATTTGTCTCGTCTTGAAGAGGGTGGGCGTCCGTTAGCGATGGTCTAGAAATCAATGAGTCATTCCCGGATTAGTAAGTAATGGCAGGGTCAGATGACATGATCCCTTGGTATGTCGATTTTGCTAACTTTCACGCTAGAGACATTATGCCAGATGATTGCAACTTCAATGAAAAGAAGAAATTCTTGAGGGATGTCTGAAAATTTTATTGGGATGAGCCATATATATTTCAGCTTTGCACCAACAACATCATAAGGCGGTGCATTCCCGAAGTGGAGATGATTCCTATCATTAAGGCTTGTCATTCATCACCCGTGAGGGGGGGGGGGGGGAGGCATCATAGTAGCTCAAAAACGGTGGCAAAAGTGCTCTAAAGTGGCTTTTATTGGCCAACCATCCACCAAGATGCTCATAACTTTGTGAAAGCATGTGACCAATGTCAAAGGCAATGGAGCATTTCAAAGAGGCATGAGCTTCCAATGAATCTAATTCTTGAAGTGGAATTGTTTGATGTTTGGGGAATCCATTTCATGGTTCCCTTTGTGAGTTCCTATGGTAACAAGTACATCCTTGTGGCGGTAGACTATATGTCTAAATGGGTGGAGGCGGTTGCGCTTCCTAATAATAAAGGAAAGAGTGTCACCGCGTTCTTAAAAAAACACCTATTCTCATAGTTTGGGACTCCAAGGACAATCATTGGTAATGGGGGATCTCATTTTTGCAACCGGTTGTTTAAAACGCTTCTTGAGAAGCATGGAGTCAAGCATAGAGTTTCCACACCTTATCATCCCCAAACAAGTGGTCAAGTTGAAGTGTCAATTAGGGAAATCAAGAGCATTCTCTCCAAAATGGTAAATGCAAATAGGAATGATTGGTCATGGAAGTTGGATAATGCTCTATAGGCCTATCGAACCGCATACAAGACACCAATTGGCATGTCCCCTTATCAATTGGTATTTGGCAAAGCTTGTCACCTTCCGGTGGAACAGGAACATAAGGCACTGTGGGCCTTGAAAAAGTTGAATTTTGAATGGGGTGATGTCTCACAATTGAGGTTGGATCAACTTAACGAGCTGGATGAATTCCGATTTAGAGCCTATGTGAGCTCTTCCATTTACAAGTCCCGCATGACACATTTTCATGACAAGAAGATCTCGCAAAGGGAGTTTAGCCCCAGAGATTGTGTGTTATTGTTCACTTCAAGGATCTAGCTGTTTCCAAGTAAATTGAAGTCGAAGTGGTCCGACCCCTTTGAAGTAACACAAGTGTTCCTACATGGAGCAATTGAACTTGTTGGTCTGGATGGAGAGCATTTCAAGGTAAATGGGCAAAGGGTTAAGGATTACTTTGGCTTACCCAATGAAGCAAAGACACTTGAGGTCACCTACCTCAATAAACCATGAAAAGGGTAAAACCGTGGTGCCGCGACGTTAACTCAAGCGCTTCTTGGGAGGAAACCCAAGTCTTTTGTTTAATGTTTTTTATGTGTGTAAGATTCAAGGAAACGAAGGGGAAAACAACTACAAAAATGGACTCTTGGAAAAATTGGAAAAGGAAACAGGAATCAAAGGCAGGGGTGAATTTGCGGCCTTGATGCGGCACCGCATCTCTGGATGCGGTGAAAAGATGCGGCCGCATCTTGACCCCACAAAAAGGCAGTGACCAATGTAAAAACATGAATTTTTCGAGCAAGTTGGGGCTCCGCATCTCACTTGTGCGGTTGCAACTTTGCTCGCCTCTATCAGCCATTGCCATGTCAGGTAAGTGGAATTATGGAGGGAATGCGAGGTCGCAAACTTGAAATGCAACCGCATTTCCTGCGCAAATTCCAAAGGTATATAATGTTTATTTTGAAATGGCTTTTTCAAAATTTTCCCTCTAAGTCTCAAAGGGCCACCTTCCCCTCTCCTTCTATCACTAATCCCAGTATCACTCAAATACGATCCAATACCCTACCCATTCTCTCATTTGGTGCTCCTTTTGGCTCGTAAATCAATAATTTCACACTTGACACTCGCTGCTTTTGATCTATCAGGTATGTCATATGGCTTATGATTTTCACTCTCAATCTTGCAATCTAAGCATGGTATCAGCCTATAACATGACCTTTTAGCATTAGTATGATGTGTGAAACCTTACCCCCATTTACTTAAATCGATTTGCAATGACTTAGTGGGATTTGAATGTTCATGTATTGGATTTGTTTGATTAGAGGTAGGGATTGCTTGATTGTTGGGTACTAGTGTTGGTAGAGCTTGAATTTTGATTCGGGGAGGGCTAATTGTTCTGAAAATAAGTGGAAATGGTGATAGTTGTGGCTTAGGTTTAGATTTGGGGACGACGATGGAGTTTGCGACCGAATACTGAATATGCAGAGTCGCATCTCCATCGTATCTTTAAAGTGTTATGACAGTAGTGGAGCCCAATTCTTCGAGTTTGCAGTCCAAGATGTGCCTCTGCATCTTGTGTTTGCAGCTGCAACTTTGCAGTTGCGGCGCCACAAACTCAATTTGCAGGCGCAGTTTGTCTTTTTTTCTCTTGATTTTTCCCTGCTTCATTTGCATCATTATTAGTTTATTGCTTTCTTTGTACCATGAAAACATCAAAAAAATCTTCCTTCTTATTTTTCTTAGGAGCTAATGTATGTTGATTGTACAGGATGATTGGATGAAAGAATTTTTCTCAAAAGAACCCAGCAAGCCTGACTGGGAAGAAAAAGAAGTGACCAGCTTTGGTTGCAGGGCCATCCACCACACCCTCTGCACCTCAGTCGATCCCTACAGCCTAGAGAACCCCAGCAAATACTGATGATTTGATCCGCAAGAGGTTTGAGGCTCAGGTTAAAAGAGAAGATAGCCTTAGATGAGGAATTCCAGGGATGAAGGAACGGTATGAAAATAAACGCTCTTTCAACCTTTAAAAACGTATCAGTCTCACTAGGCTTGAAGAATCATTTCTTCAGATTATGGAGCAGCTGAACCAATGAAACTGGATGGTTTTCACCAAACCGCCTGGGTCATTTTTCCCCCAGATCGTCAAAGAATTCTAAGCCAGTCTTGGTGTGCAAATGGGCAAGAAGCAGAAAGCTGTGGGGGGTTGTACTATAAGAGAGGAGGTTGCGCCCTTGTTCCACGAGGGAATTAACATTGAATATTTCGGGACCAAGGGCACACCTCATAGTGAGTATGAGGAAATGGTTCACCAAAATGTGGTTGAAATCAAACGAGCACGGCCAACAGAGGTCATAGCAGCTCCGGGCACTACTCCTCCGTGGATAAAGCCCAAGACCGATATCATAAAGGTGAGTCTCAACCTTGAGGCTACGTTTTGGTTGTCTTTCATCCGCTCTTGGTTCTGGCCATCCCATAATGAGACACTAGTGGGGATTTACAAGGCCATCCTTATCGCGTGCATCATGACCAGGGTACACATTAATGTGGGTCGCATTATGTACCCCCACATCATTAATAGAGCATGGAAGACGTCTCGATCTATCCTTTTTCCATGCTTGATTATTGCTTTTTGCAAGAGGCACAACGTGCCTATGTTCAAGAGAGTAAATCGAGAGTGTGCCACAATCGGGGTTGTGGATATTTTTAGGACTGAAGATGATGATAACCCCGAGAGAAGGAAAAAGAGGGCCCAAGCTCAGACTATTGACCTTACAACCAACTTGGATGACCTTGCTAGGCCAATCACTTCCACCATCCCGACACCCTCGGGTACTGCTTCTGCTGGTGCCTCTACTAGCACAGCTGCGGGGTCCACTACTAGTGGCACCCCACCACCTGCTACAGGGGCTCCACCTCAAAGCATGCACCCTCACTCTATTGATGATTTTTGGAGCATGGCTTGGACCGTAGGGGCTGTGGATTCCAAAGTGACTCGCTTCATCCATACTATTCCTGACATGATTTAGAAGGCAGTGGAGGAGTCCAATAGACAGTGGGAGAAGCTAGTGGTAGGTTCAGAAAATAGGATGGACAAGATAGAGGCTAGTGAAACAGAGAGTTTGAAGGCGATGAAGACTGAACTTGCTTAGTTGCACTTCGATTTCATAGCTTCTCGAACCCCACTATTCGAGGATATGGTTACAGGGGCTGCTATGGGTACTGACGAGGTCGACAGGGCCCAGACTAAGGCTAAGGCATCAGCGAGTTCTTCGCATCACCCCACTGCCAGAGATGACCCATTAGATTTGGTTGATGAATAGTACGAGGAGCCGGATGAATTTGAGACATTGCTGGATGCCTCAGAGGAGCAGATACAGGTTGGATTTGCAACATATGTTCAGCATGGTCACCACGTCGCTCGTATAGAAAAGGGGCTAGAGCGAGACATGCAGAGAGCGAGAGAGCACTCGCTTATGGGCCTGATGTTCCCTACGGGGAAGGGTACTATTGCTACACCCACACCTCCACCTGATGTCGGCTCTTCAGCACAGACTGTGATTCCAGAGCCCACACGATCCACTATTGTTGCTACTGAGCCCATTATTCCTCCCTCCGAGCACAACACTAAGGCAGCTCGAGACGACGCTTGATGCGTCACAAGGAGTGCTCACTTCCTTTTGAGTGATATTTGTTTATTGCACTGGGGAAAATGCAATGTTTTTTAGTGGGAGGGTAGTACTCCTAGTTTCTTTTTACTTGATACTAAGTTTTTGATATGGTGTACCAAGGATATTGTATGTATTATCTTTGTTTTGACGGATATTATATATGTTTGTTGTTTTAAATGAATTTTTTAGTATTTTTATTATTGCATATGTGTTGTTGCCCTTGTCGTCGTTATTTTTGTGGTATTAGCTATATCCTTGGCTTTTTTTAGCCGTGGTTCTATTTTCGAGGATGCTAATGGTCTTTTGAACCCGATATTTTTAGGAAGTTTTGAGTTGGCTTGTCCCAATGATAGATATTTGGGCGCATTCTTAACGGAACTAAGTCTTGTAGGGTCGGGATGTGAGCCTGACTTGTTTGGTATCAATACAGTAGAATATTACATGACATTACATACCCCTCCAAAAAATTTGAGCTTTAATGAGAAATGATGATATTGACAACATGTGCTTCACCTTGTGACTCTTGACTATTCATTCGGGTAATGCATGAATTGATCTAGTCTTAAAAATTGTTGACTCATTTTGAACAATGCATGTGCCATGAGTGGTGACGTCTTGTATTAAACTTGTGTGATTGCTTGTGTCAACTAGAACTTGCCCGGTTTGTCTATCTAAGCTAATCTTGAATGGTCGGTTGAAGAATGGATCTTAGGCAATCTTTGAATTTCCTTATGAAACACCTTGTGCATATATGTATCACTAGTTACCCTTTTTGAGCCTTTAAGCCTCTTTCTTGTTGCCATGTTACTAGCTATACCACTTCTTATTGTATCTCTTTTGAACCCATCCTTCCTTGAACTCTAAATCCCAACATAGGCTTTTAGCCTAAGTTGGGAGTGAGAGGCCATATGAGTGAGGTTGACGGTAATGAGAGGTATATTGGTGGTTGATAGAAATTAAGAGGTTTCCCTTGCATGAAAGAAAAATGAAAGAAAAAGAAAGAAGTTTTTCAAGAGAAATAAGTGCAAAAAGGGGCTGACAATAAAGAAGGCAATATAAAGATGTGACTAAGGAGAAAAGGGTGGGAAAGAGAGTGAAAGCATGTTGAAAGAGTGAAAGCATGTTGAATCAAAGAAAAGGCCTCAACCACATCAAATGTAGTGCTCAAGGAAGGGGAAGTCACTTTTGTATCTAAATATGTATCCTGCCTAACCCAAAGCCGTCATTACATCCCGGAAAGTCCTTTGTGATCTACAATCGATTGTTTTGAACTAGTATGGAAAGAAAGCAAGGGCAAGCATATGGTTTGATACTTGTGACACGTGAGATTCATTTTGAGTGCGAGTGTTCTCCTTTTGTCCCTCTATATTGATTGATATTTGTGTGAAAGGGACTTTCTTTCTCGTTACGGCATATGTGTTGTAATATTAGATGAGCAATGAGACCATTCAAGTGAGTCAATGGAATGTGAATGTGAATAGTGTAATATCTAGACACAATGTGAAGCTTTTGAGTGTCATAAGGTCATTGTTAGTGCATTTTTGAAATAACAAGAAGGGGTGGATATAGTAGAATGGTTATGTGTGTATTCTAATTATTGATACCAACCGATAGTCATGTGCATCTCATGTAGGCCACTTCGCAAGTTGTGAGTCTTGAGTTGTTTGCTTAAGTTAGGGTGTTGATAAGTCGTGAATTTCAGGGCTTCTTAGATCCACTACTTATACTTTTTGAGTAGTTTTTTCAAGTGTTTGTTCGTCTTTTCATAGTGCTTTTTTTTTTTTTTTTGTATTTTCAGATTTTGTGAGTCGAGGACAAAAGAGGGACAAAATGGAACAAAAGGAGCAAAAGAGCAAAAAGTTGCAGCAAATATGCGGCACCGCAAGTTGGACTTGCGGCCGCATCTTTTGCCCAGGAAACCGACAGTGAACTGAACAAAGTACATCAACTTGCAGTGCGAATGCGGCACCACAACTTCAGAGATGCGGCCACATTTTCCAGGCCTGAACATCCAGTGAGCCAAGCAAAATGCGCTAATATGCGAAGCAAATGCGGCACCGCAAACTCAATTTGCAGCCGCATCTTCTAGAGGACTAGGAAGGAATGCTGAGTGACTTGCGGTTGCAAACTCGTGTTGCGACCGCAAACTTTGGTAGCAAGTCGTCAATTTGTTCCGAGATTTGACGTTTTGTGCTCCCTCTATAAATACTTTTTACCTAGTGCTCTATGCACATTATTGAATATTCTCCACTTTTACTTTCTAGTTGTCTTTTACCATTGAGAGAGCATTGAATACTATTTAGTGTGGAAGCTTTTAAGAAGATTCTTGATCTTTTTGTCATCTTCTCCATTAACACTTTTGTAAGATTTATGAGTACTCTCTTTGCTACTAATTTCTATTTAATGAATATGAGTAGCTAAACCATTTAGCTAAGGTTGTGGGACCAAATGTATTAGTTATGTGATTGGAATTTATATTCAACCTCCATTTATGTGTAAAGATGTTTTTCTATGTACTACTCAACCTTTAATGTCATTTAATGGTGTACAACATTATTTGTGCCTAGTTACTTTTCCTTTGCTTGAGAGAGAAGGGGAAAGTTAGGAAAAGAGTAAATAGCAAGAATTTGAGGCTTATAAACCTCATCTAATAACTTGAGCCAGAGATAGGAAAGTTACTTGAAATAAAATGGGTATTCATATTTTTCACATTCTAAGGCTTGAGAAAGCTTAGTAATGATATTTATCAATTTGGTTGAGAAACTTTTGATAGACTCGAGTAACCCATATTTAATTACATCTACACATATAAAGGAGTTAGATTGATATCCACCCGCATTACTTTCCATTGGAACCACAACCTTAGTTCCTTAACCCATAGTTTACATTTTATAACAAAAACTCTTAGACATTAATGATCAAACTTCAAACCAATCATTATTATATTCCCTTCTCCCCTGAAATATAGACTAATAGTCGAGCGTTGCACTTAACAAGTATATTTCTTCATTGTATTTTCTGTGGGATTCGACCCTAACCTTGTTGGGTTCTATATTTGACAACGACCGCTTACCCCAATATTAATGGTGTAATTTGGGCGTATCACTTTCACGACCTATTTTTTTTTTCATATTTTAATCTAGATTTATATTTGTGCATTTTCCTTATTACAAAATCTTTTTCATACTAATAGGTGTGATAAAATTGTTAAGTTTCAGTTATTCAAAGAGATCGATTATGATCATTAGTCTATAATTAGTTGTGACGGGTTCAATTTTTTTACATCAATTTCTCAAGACAAGTTCTCTTAAATAATCATTAAACCGTCACGTTAAGGTGTGTGACTTCAATCCACTTCCATGATCTGTTTTTTCCTTCATATTTTAATATTTGTGGAAAGAGTAATACTATTCTTCAATAATTTTTTTTTATTTTTTTTATGGTGCACTTTATATTAAATGCGTTTCTGGTAAATTGTATATTATGACATGCATCTGCGAAAAGTAAGTCTTAGATAAGCACGACTTGAAAGAATAGATACATGTAGGTTGAGGGTGAGGGTCGTTAATAAAGTTGAGATAATGCAAAATTATAAATTAATAATTTTGCTAATATTTATTTAGATAGATATTTAATTATTGTCCTAATATTTAGGACTTTACAATTAATTAAAATTTGGACTATTAACGCTTTCGTTATTTAAATTTTGTAGAAACACCAAATATTAAGGATTTTTATATTGTTCAGATTCTCATCCTAAATAATAGGCTATCCAAAGTAGCCTAGAATTCTTTTACCAATGCAATTTATTAAATGTGTTACATTTTTTTATGACAAGCGAACCCGCTGCCACCCCTTCGGGTGCGCACATGGTAAACCCCGCTCCTGTGCAATAGCCCACAATTTAAATACATTACGCTTGAGAACCCTTATAATTAACTAGTAAATACTCCATAAGATTCTATTACACTTTAAAGAAACAAAATAGAAATAAAATAAAAAAGGAATTTGAGCTAGAAATTTACGGTAACAATAATAATAAGGCACATAAAGAAATCAAAGAGCTGGTAGGTAGCCGTCAAATGTCTGGAAGTCTCATTCTTCCGATTTTTTCTCTGCTTTTGTCTTTTGTTATTTCCATAACTAGATTAATGAAAATGTGGTAAGAAAAATCATGAATCGTTAATAACTCTTATATTCAAATTTAATGTTTGTTGAAAATTTGATCCCCCTTCAAGGAGGTCTTATGCGTATACGTTTATCTTTCTAGAATTTTAAATCTGCAGGAAAAATGTGAAATGTAAAAATTTCATAAATAACTTCATCTAATAATAATAAATAAATAAAATTATTATTACAGTAATAATAATTCATATTGGTTCTCCAAGGCTGATCACTATTAGAACATAAAAGATATTTTAAATCTGTAGGAAAAATGTGAAATGTGAAAATTTCAGAAATAAATTCATCTAATAATAATAATTATAAATAAATAAATAAAATTATTGTTATTATTATTATTATAAAAAGGAATTTGAGCTAGAAATTTGGGGTAACAACAATGATAAGACACATAAAGAAATCAAAGAGGTGGTAGGTAGCTGTCAAATGCCTGAGAGCGCTCATTCTTCCTAATTTTTCTTTGCTTTTGTCTTTTGTTATTTCTGTAAATAGATTAATGAAAATGTGATAAGAAAAATCATGAATCGTTAGTAACTCTTATATTCAAATTTAATGTTTGCTGAAAATTTAATCCCACTTCAAAGAGGTATTATGCGTGTATGTTTATCTTTCTAGAATTTTAAATCTGCAGGAAAAATGTGAAATGTGATAATTTCAGAAATAACTTCATTATTATTAATAATAATAATAATAATAATAATAATAATAATAATAATAAATTAATAAAATCATAATTATTATTATAATTATTAATAATACAATAATAATAATTCATATTGGTTCTACAAGGCTGGACACTATTAGAACATAAAAGAGATTTTAAATTTGCAGGAAAAATGTGAAATGTGAAATTTCAAAAATAACTTCATCTAATAATAATAATAATAAATAAATAAATAAATAAATACAATTATTATTATTATTATTATTATTATTATTATTATTATTATTATTATTGATAATACAATAATAATAAAAGGGAATTCGAGCTAGAAATTTGGGGTAACAACAATGATAAGGCACACGAAGACTGGTAGGTAGCCGTCAAATGCCTGAAAGTGCTCATTCTTCCTAATTTTTCTTTGCTTTTGTCTTTTGTTATTTCCGTAAATAGCTTAATGAAAATTTGGTAAGAAAAATCATGAATCGTTAGTAACTCTTATATTCAAATTTAATGTTTGCTAAAAATTTAATTCCCCTTCAAAGGGGTATTATGCGTATACGTTTATCTTTCTAGAATTTTAACTATATAGGAAAAATGTGAAATGTGATAATTTCACAAATAACTTCATCTAATTATTATTATTATTATTATTATTATTATTATTATCATTATTATTATTATTATTATTATTATTATTATTATTATTATTATTCATATTGGTTCTACAAGGCTGAATGCTATTAGAAAATAAAAGAGATTTTAAATCTGCTGGAAATGTGAAATGTGAAAATTTCATAAATAACTTCATATAATAATAACAAATAAATAAATAAATAAAATAAAATTTTTTATTATTATTATTGATAATACATTAATAGTAAAAAGGAATTTGAGCTAGAAATTTGGGGTAACAACAATGATAAGGCACATAAGAAATCAAAAAGCTGGTTGGTAGCCGTGAAATGCCTGAAAGTGCTCATTCTTCCAAAAAAATATTCGCTTTTGTCTTTTGTTATAACCGTAAATAGATTAATAAAAATGTGGCAAGAAAAATCATGAATCGTTAGTAACTCTTATATTCAAATTTAATGTTTGCTAAAAATTTAATCCCCCTTCAAAGAGATATTATGCGTATACGTTCATCTTTCTAGAATTTTAAATCTGTAGGAAAAATGTGAAATGTGAAATTTCAGAAATAACTTCATCTAATAATAATAATCATAAATTAACTAATTAATAAGATTATTATTATTATTATTATTATTATAGTAATAATAATTCATATTGGTTCTACAAGGCTGAACACTATTAGAACATAAAAGAGATTTTAAAGCTGCAGGAAAAATGTGAAATGTGAAAATTTCAGAAATAACTTCATCTAATAATAATAGTTATAAATAAATAAATAAAATTTATTATTATTATTATTATTATTATTATTATTAAAGTAATAAAAAAAAAGGAATTTGAGCTAGAAATTTGGGGTAATAACAATGATAAGGCACATAAAGAAATCAAAGAGCTGGTAGGTAGCCGTCACATGCCTGAAAGTGCTCATTCTTCCTAATTTTTCTTTGCTTTTGTCTTTTGTTATTTCCGTAAATAGATTAATGAAAATGTGGTAAGAAAAATCATGAATCGTTAGTAACTCTTATATTCAAATTTAATGTTTGCTGAACATTTAAATCTCCCTTCAAAGAGGTATTATGCGTGTACGTTTATCTTTCTAGAATTTTAAATCTGCACGTAAAATGTGGAATGTGAAAATTTTAGAAATAACTTCATCTAATAATAATAATAAGAAGAAGAAATAAATAAATAAAATTATTATTATTATTATTATTAATACAGTAATAATAATTCATAATTGCTATACCAGGCTGAACACTATTAGAACATAAAAGAGATTTACGTAAATCAACCAAACCAAACATAGTTGATCTAATAGACCATGACCGATCCAACTAGACTCTTTAATTTGATTTATAAGACTTCATCTTTCAAAATGCTTCGGGAATGAAACATCAGTAGAGAAAAAGAAAAGCATGTTATGTAGTATGAGATTGCATAGTTAAAAGCTATTTCTAAAACCAATCTATTAAATGAAATAATTATCATTTAATAATTTTCCTAATATTTAAGAGGTTCAAATCAATTAAAAATTAATGTAGTATGAGATCCCATAGTTGATTGGCAAGAGTCAATAACATTAATAATTCTGCAAACACAACGATCAAAGTAAAACTGTCAGATCATTTTTTTACCCTGTGAAAATACCATTCGTATCCGATAAATTATAATTACAATTAAGAAATTATAAATAAAGCAAAATCAAATATTGCATAATGTTAAATGTCAATTTGGAAAAATAAAAATTTATTGTAACAAGGATGAAATAGTAGGAAAAAAATATATCTGAAATGAATTGTCATTATTTTTTTGTTACACATCTTCTAATAAATGAAAACTCTCAATGTTCTTTTATATAGTATTAAGTTAGTCACAACTAAATAAATATGAATTATCGATGAAAAGTTAAACAATGAAATTCATCGTTAATGTTATGTAGTGATTAGTAGTGAATCATAAAAAAAAAAAAAAAAAAAAAAACTACAAGCAATTTAGCGAGGGATTAATGACGAAGTTCATAGCCAACTCTAATTTTCTCTGTAATATTTTTGGTCAAATGAGGTATGTGCTTTTGCCACGCACAAAACGCGTAGACTAAGACTAGTAATAATTAAATAACCGTTGAATGTTTAGTGAATTACTTAACTAGATTTAACCCTGATCATAACTCTCACGGTATTTAGCGACTTGAAGCGTTAAGAGCTACCATCACCAATTGTGACTTGTGGTCTTGTGGAATCCAATCAAGAACGCAGGCCATAATTCTTGGTTTCTCCAAACACCTTATCTCTATTTCTATTATCCAAGCAGAGTTGTTTGCTTTATTACACGGATTGTAACTGGCTCAATAATTGGACATCACATAATTTGCAGATTGAATCCGACTCCTAGGCAGTATGCTTTATGCATAATGGAGTGAACGGCAACTACTCACATATCCCAACTAGATACAGGTTTTTCATGATAGTTCACATTTTCAGCGAAGTCAAAACCTCTGATCGATATTTTATTTAAATATGGAATTGTAATAGCATTGATTTTCTATTGTCCTACTTCGTTTTATTTTTCTGCCTTCTTTGTATATGATTATTATGTTAGTGACCCTTCAAATCAGACATTGTAAAGAAGGATCACATTTTGTTACGATTATAGTTAATATATAAAATATGTTTTCCATAGCAAAAATGTTACATGTGGCATTATTAAATATAGGATCTTTTCGATTTGGGCCGGTTGCAGTTTGGTTTTGGGCCTCTTATAGTGGTTACAACAACAACATTTTTAAAGGGAAATTTGCATAAATAACAATATTTAGTGTCTCCTAGTAACAGATTACAGAGAAATTATTTAGTTTTAAAAAAAGATAATTTTCACAAATGACTATACTTTGATTTTTTTAAGGCATAGCTACACTTTTGCTAATTACATTTCGTAGCTATAATAACATGTATTCAAATTCGGTTGTATTTCAATTCGATTGTATTTCGCTGTACAGCCGAATACAATCTTTTTGGGACGGAGCGAGTATGTATGTGTCATTGTGTATATGTCATATGTATGTGACTCTATGTATAATGATACACCTGATATAACATGACTTTTACACGAGATATAAGATACACACCCAGAGGCGGATCCAGGATTTGGAGGTTCCGGGTGCCACACCATCCAAATAGGATAAACGGGTCGGTTTGTTCGATTTTGGGTTACGGTTCAGGTTATTTATCTTTTTCGATTTATTTAATAGGGTTCTCTTCTAGATATTCTGAGATTAAAGAAATCTAAGTAGTCTAAAAAATATTGTAGGAACAGGATGCCTTATTCTCTAAAACTTAGAGAGAAACAGATTTTCCACGTTAAAATCCTTACCTGTATAAACCATCTAATATCGTTACCTCAATATCTTCATCCTCCAATGTCTTTGTGTGTTGTTGCAGATACAAAGTTGAGAAAAAATCAAGAATTGTAGCTTTAACTCAATCATCTTCACTTAGCGCAAACATCGGTGAAAGATCACAATATCCTTTAAATTTTATCATAATATTATTTATCTTTATTACTTAATATTTATGTGATATTTTGAAATTTAGTACTCATTGATATCGGATATGCACGCAACGCGTATATCAAGAGATTAATACTTGAGAAAGAGGGAGGAAAAAAAGTTCAAGAATTAATTAAAGCAAGTAAAGAAGAATTGAAGAAAAAAATAAAAAATGAAAAAGGATAGAGATGATGCGTGTAATTAGCAGCAAGCAAAAGAGCAAGCCAAAACATACGTGTTGCACGAGATTTGAACTCAGGTCAATTGTGTGATATGGTATGCCCTTCGCCAGTGGCACCATTCCCTCTTTTGTTAGTATGGGTGGCAAGATCAATATATATTGAATTTTGTATACATATGCACATACATATACGAAACTTCTACCGAAGTGTCCGGGTGGCGTGGCATTTCCAGCCCTCCACATAGATCCGCCCCTGTACACGCCACATACAGGGATGTATCATTTGAATGTCACTTGTATTACATGTATATGTTAATGTATATACAATAATACACGTGACATACAATAATTTACATTCTCATACACCCGACATACAATCATTCCACCATCACCGCCACCAAAAAGAGAAGAGGAGGAAAGTTTTGTCAGGAGCACCGTAATCTCCAATGTTCAGAACAATCTCTCACTTGCAATCTTCCTTAACTCCTAACTTTTGCCATATTCAAGCCCTACGCCACTTCTCTTAATTAATTCTTCATCTCTCTACCACCTACTCCAATATATTTATTCCATTCTTCGTCATCACTTTGTAGCTCGCTGCTTCTACAGAAGCATCATGATGGATCAGGAGATGACTTTAACAGGGATCTAAGGGGTGTTTGGTAGGGTGTATCAAAATATACTAGTACTGAATAGGGATGTATTAGTAATGTTGGATTAGTAATACTGGAATTATTTATGCTGACATTAATGTATCGGCTGTTTGGTTTGTTGTATATTGCATGAATATAGTGTATTAAAATAGGAATAGTACTGAATAAGGTGTATTAGAATAAAAATAGTATTCGTATTAGTTATACATAGGCATAGGTTGGAAAACACTACCAAACAAGAGATTAATAATACCAAAAATAATACATGTACTATTTTCTCTGATACATCCTACCAAATAATCCCTAAGAGTCCTCCAAGGCTATTTGTTGTTCAGCCTTGGTTTCAGCCAGGGTTTCAGCCTGATTCAATTCTCCAGCTTAGATAAGGCACCGAACCTAGCTAATTCTCTTGAGCAAAGATGGGTTCTAAGATTTTGAATTTCTTGATGAGCAAATGCTGAGAAAGTGTGGAAATGGAGGAAGAGAGCAAATTGGGAAGATTCAAAGGAAGTAAGTTTATCAAAATTAAAGCCTAAAATCATGAGATTGCGATGTTTTGTAAACTATTATTATTTTAGGTAATAATTTAAAAGTATTGCTAAAAAGTGTAACTAGAGGGTTTAATGACTTAGATCACGTAATTTATTGAATAATTTTAATACTTATTCCAGTAAAAAAGGAAAAATAAAGTGAAAAATTTTAAGAAAAATAAAAGAGGAAGAACAAAGATAAATGGACAAGCGAAACGGATCAGGTGTAAAAGTTTTATACGATCGGTTTAATTCATTTGTAACATGTTTTTATTATTTGAAAAAATTCTACTTCATTTATATTTTAGCATTGTTAAGAATATTTTTTAATTTTTCAATATACTTTTAAATTAGCAGACCAACTCGTTGCCAGCATCTTCACAGAATTCAATACAATCTCATTTATCTAAATAAGAGCAGATTGACTCTGTGGGACATTGGTAAAAACAGATATACTATGAATTGTTAAATGAGCAGATAGTGTTACGATATCTTATATTGAAATTTTTAGAAGGCTTCACATATATATGACTTAATTAGGACACTTATTGCTTAGGATTTGGCACGTTGTAATATCCATCTCGTGCATATAAAATCACACACAGAAGCATGTTTTGTTTAGCTAAGAAGTATGCCATGTCTAATTTGGTTGATCTAAATCTTTTTTTAAATGTAGTTACAAATTTGGTCACCAAATTCTTAGGTGCTGGTAAAAAAGGAATAGAAAGACAAAATAGAAGAAGAAATATATACTTGATTTTCTTTCTGTTTTCTGGTTGCCTGGAAAAGAAAGTGAGGGAAACATTACCTTTCTCTGGAGGTGCGTCCTTACGAGTACTTCATCTATCTAACACGAGTACGTAACTAATTTGTGAAGTTGAGAACATAATATTCAAGCCAATTCCTACTTAAAATCGGAAAGAAATAAAAGGAAACTTTTTTCTTTGTTGGTTTTCGAGTTGTCACGCTCCAAATCATGGCCTAGGCATAACACGACATTTGTTTCCTTGTTACATGTGACCGAGTGAACCACATGACCTGCTGAATCAACATGGGACATGAGCTGATGCAGAATATAATATAAACATGCATGGTGGGTGTAAAACATGGGATAAAATAATCATAAGTCTGAAAATATATAATAAATGTTGAGCCATTACTGGCCATACGACTCTAAACATCTCACATGACATAACTGAACTAATCTAATCTATGAAACCTCTTACATGAGTCTGACTACTAAACTATTTACCGGGACAATGCCCCCGGCATACCTTAACTGCATGATTGAAATAAACATAAATAAAGATAACACCCCGAATAGAATGGGGCTCACCAATAGCTAGGGGTGTACAAAGCAAACCGACAAAAAACCCGACTAGTGGTTTGGTTTGACTTGGTTTGGTTTTAAAAAGAAAAACCCGAACACTATTTGTTTGGTTTGGTTTTAACTAAAAAAAGTCAAACCGAATCAAACCAACCCAACATTACATTTATAAAATTTCAAACACATTTTATACATAGAAATATTTATTTATAATGTAATTTATAAATGTTTCTTTAACTTTTTCATAGTTTTTTGTCTTTTAACATATTATTTCAAGCTTGGAATTAGACTTTTGAATGGTTTAATAAGTTTTATAGCCCAATGATATTAGTAACTCAAATAAAACTCGACAAAAATCAAATCAATACTAATGCTATCAAAAGAAATTCATATCTAACACTAGAATGACAATAATTTTGATATCTATTCTTTAGTTTTATATTAGTTTAGAAAGTGAAAATACATAACTTAATTTTATTTTTTTCTTTAATATTTAGTCATGTAATTAATACTTAGTAGCCGTACTTATTTTAGCATGACTTAGTACTTTTAGATTATGATCATTTTTTACATGCCTTATAAATTAGTTGTATTTATTATAGTATGACTTAGTACTTTTAGATTATGATAATTTTATTTTATGCAATTTCATTAATTTTTTTCGTTGAATATTTTAGTACAATGTCATCTCTCATCACGTTTTGTGTTATTTCTTAATAATATCTTAAGTAGATCATCGTATCTTACTAGGACTACAGAAATATTTGGTGTATAAGTTATATGTTTTGTATGAAGACTTTACCGGAAAAAACCCGAAAAACCCGAGCAACCCGAAAAAACTGAGAAAACCCGAGGTTGAAAAACTCGACTTTTGTTGGTTTGGTTTGGTCTTTAAAAAACCCGAACCAACCCGGTCCATGTACACCCCTACCAATAGCTGATACGAGCAAGTCCTAATAAGTTGATCCGCCGTCCTGTAAATCTGCATCATGAAATGCAGGCCCCCAGGCAAATAAAAAGGAACGTCAGTACACTTGATCGAATTGTATTGGTATGTAAAATAATTGAATGAACTAAGCATGTCACATGAAATAATAGAACTGAGACTGTATCTGTAAGTTGAACATGAACATGAGTATATCTGACATGAACATTGATAACTTCCAAATCCACTCCTTAAAGAGAAAGTTTACACAATCGTATGCAATATAATTTACCCAACGATGAGTCGGGATCGAATCCACAGGGAACAATATACTAGGCGATCAAGCAAGTAAGGAATTTTCACTTTCTACACTAAGCTAAACATTTTTTCAATATTTGGTTTTTGATTTAAAAACTAACAAAGACAAAACTAACCTAGAAAGCAAGTAAAATGATCAATGACCACAAGCAAGAATACAAGGGAATTTACACTCAAGTAACGATCTAATATATTTTATGATTTTACAACTAAGAGCAGGTTTATGTTAATAGATAATGATTTCTAAAATCTCATTTAAAGTCTTCCAACCAAATTAATGAATTTCACTCTAAGCTTTTCCAAGTCTTAGAGTGTGATATTAGGCATTGTTTTAAAAGGCAGTGTTAGGACTCGCCCCGGGGCTCGCCTCAGGGCAGGGCAGTGGCAAAATGCCCTGGGGCTAACGTGCGGGGCTTACTTCCTATGAGGCTTACGCCCTAAGCGCCCAACCGTACGCCCTAAACACGCCAAACGCCCAACGCCCAGGGCTCGCCTAACAGTTCTTACACAAATTATATTTTAAATTCCTTAATTAAAATCATTCACCTTTATAATTGTTTAACAAAATAATGATACTTAATAGTTTTTCATCTATAGAAATAGAAGATTGGGTGTAACTCATATAACAAGCCGTTGTATTGAATATTTACTATTTGAGAACGTCGTGAGGGTGAATATCACTTAATTGTTTTTAAAAAACACATAGCGGAATTGTACATTTTCACTTGTCATTTGTCATAAGTCCTATGTATCAGAATTATCATATAATTTTATTTTTTTGTTCATGCAGAAGTTATGTTTTAATTGTAAAATTGATAAATTTTATTGATTATTTTCTTATAGGGAGATAAAATGAATAGTATGATAGTAATAGTGTTTTAAGAAACTGTGTCTTTTTCCGTGTTTGAAAGTTAAAATGTTAGAATTGTTTTGCATTTCATAATAGCTTTTATTTCATTGTATTGTTTATACTGGTAAAATTATGTTATATATAATTACAAGTTATAAGCGATGTATAATGGATTGCTTTGATCATTTTTTGTGAGGATCAAGCGCGCGCGCTCACACACACACACACACACACACACACACACACACACACACACACACACACACACATATATATATATATATATATATATATATATATATATATATATATATACAATTTTCATTTATTTACAGTTTTCTTTTATTTATTTTTATGTAATTTTACCTATTTAAAAATATTTATTGTAATTATATTATTTTAAGAAATACTAAAAATTAAATACCCATGGGGCTTACGCCCCGTGCCTCGAGGCTTACGCTTCGTCGAGGCGTACGTAAAACGCCCCGCCTTACGCCCCCGCCTTTTAAAACACTAATATTAGGCACAATCAATTTAACCTCCAAGTACCTATCATATTCCTAGCTCAATTTACTAGATGGGTTTAAAGCCCCAAATCCTTGTTAATTAATCTTTCCCAACCTCAATTTTTCTCTTCCAATCTCAAATCGAAGTAAATGAGCGAGTCTTAGGGTTAGCTAATCCCTTAAGAAACATTCAAGAATAAGATTAATTAAAGAAACAATGACCCACTTCATTAGAGATAAGCATCATTCAATACATAAGCATAACAAGAGTTTCATCCAAAACTTTAACAATGTATATTTTCATAAACAAGTTTCAAGTAATGGAATAGAGTACTACACACTTAAATAGTCAATACATAGCAAGGAAAAGAAAATATGAGTAAAGGATTAAGAACTTCTCATCAAAAGTCTTCACATCTTCATTCCCCAAGTATGAGTGTAAGAACCCAAAGCTCTCCAAGACTTGTATGAAAATTGCCAAAGATGAAAATAATTTCTCCCAAGTCATGCTCTTATAGCTCCCAATATTCCCACATTAAAATATGACCAAAATAGCCACATATTTTTAGATTTGCATATCTGAACCGTTTTTGCACATTCAGCCACTTTTTTCGTTTTCTTCAATTTGGCCTTTTGTGACTTGTTTTCATTTGATTTATTTTCCGATCACTTCTAAATCACATAATCCTGTAAAATAGGAGTAAACGAAATTAAATGCACTATTTTCTCAATCAGACATAGCAAAAGTCTAAGCTTAAAGAAGAGATAAGGTGGTAAAATACCAACATGTCAAACCCCCAAACTTAAGCCTTTGCTTGTCCTCAAGCAAATCAAAACTTACAATCCCCTTCAAAGGACTCAACTCAATAGTACACCAATATTATACCAAGTCAAAAAGGTCCATTTCAAGCACAAAAACATGACTTTGATGGTACCAACAATTAAACCAAAACATATGAATCACCAACTTCTTCTCAAAAACTTCATTTTCATTTCAAGTGCTCAAACACCAATTTTGTTCATTCCTCTCAATTGAAATCTGGAACAAATTCACAACTCAAATTACCATGTGCCCTCACAATTAAAAGAGAATCCAAACTCACAAAATGCAATTCAAAATACAAATGGGATTTCAAATGGAAAGAATTAACTCTCTTCTCTCACAAAGATGTTCAAATACACAAGTAGTACCATAAGCTTGCCTTTCATGTATTTCTCCACTAATGTAGACACACTTGGTTCAAAATCAATTAGGACTTAAAGGGTTGCAATGTAGGCGTTTGGTTAAGCTAGGGCATAATTTGGAAATAGTGACTCAAAAACCTCCCTAAGCACTGCAATTTTTAACAATCAAAGCACACTTCCTTTAAAACTTTTCCACCATTTTCTCCATCTTTTCATTTCACCACCTAGTCTTCCCATTATTCACAACTCTTTATTCTTCCTTCATATTTTATGTTGTTGTTTGTTCTTTTTTTTTTTTTTTTTCATTTTCACCTTTCTAGCAACTTTCACATCACACTTTACCAACCATCACCCTCAAACTTAGACTTTTAGCCTATGTTTGCACTTTCAACACACTTAAGGAGGTAGGGTATCAAAAGATGGATCAATGAAGAACGGGGTAAAACTTGTAACATGGTTGTCAAAGAAAAGGTTAAAAGGCTCAAAAGGGGTTGACTAGGAAAAATATGCAACGGTACAAAATTTAAAGCACAAAACCTGTTCAAGGAAGGCCTAACATCATTTTTCAAACCATGTGTAGTCTAGGATTTCGCCTTGAAACTCATTCCGGGCAAAATCTAGACCACAAGTAATGCAAAAGAACTCACCAAAACCTCACCACACATGGCATATGCAAACTCAAGTGAAATATGTATCCAAAACCCAATGAAACAAATGAACTGAAAAAGTCAGTCATAGCCTAAAGAGACTAATTAGTGAAAGTAAGAGCCGAAAATTGAGTCTAAATGTCACAACAAGAATCCTTACTTCAATCGTTTTTCTTTTTCAAAAATCAAGAATTCATATGCCAAGGTTGAAATGTGTTGGTACCAAGCAAGCCAAAATTGGTCAAGGAGCAAAAATCACATCCCAACACCTTTCCTACAACTAAACTACAAAAAAACTAAAGAAGCTATTAATAATTAAAAAAAATCATAATACAAATGTCATTAAAAAAATACCAAAATAAAATCAATCTACCAAATTATCATCCATCATGACATATCACACCCCATCACAAAAATATCTATCAAAATAAAAGCCTCACCCCTACTAAAAATATTGCATTATCCCTAATGCAATTGTAGAGTAAAAAGAGCGTAGAGAGGCTCCCCTGAAAAGATGGGGTCAACGAGCAGGAGCATAAGGGTGAATTAGAAGCCATTGTGTGAGAGTACATTTCAAGTAGCTCTCTAGTTTCCACTTCAACACAAATAAAGAAAGATAATTAGTTTCCTGCAATCATGTTCCAATCAAGCCACATTACACCAAGCTACAAAATTACTCCACTTCAAATCATTTTCCATCGTAATGGTTCAGAATGGAGAATACCACACAAGCCAACTCTTCATGGAATTGAAACATACCCAAAAACTGCTTCTCACACAAAAAAAAAATAAAAAAATCATAAAATCCCATCAATGAATTTAGAAGCCAGAAATCAGCATATGACCACAAAAATCACCATAATCAAGCTCCATTAACGACATGCAGAATAGGGCATGACTTCTCAAATAACATAAATCAATAATTGGAGTGCATAGAGAAAATCAAGTAAGGCACAAACACTCCGAGAGTCGATGCGCGTCACAACTCCTAGTTTTCCCCAAACCTAAACAATCTCCGCCCAACGTTGCTTCCTTATCAACTCCTAATAGCCCTCGGTTACTCAGACTTCACCGGCGAATGAAATCGTCTCTCAGACAATTTGTCAAACACGTCGTGGGCATCCTACAATTAGCTTAGTTTAAGCACTAATGGTGAGTGATCAACCCGTCCAAAATGTTAGGAATTATAGCTCAAGTTTGTTGAGCTTGATTCATTAGACAATCTTCGCTCAAAATTTACACTTTGTCAAGTTTTTCTTAATTGTGAGAGTCATCCAAAGCTTGTAAAAATTCTCCCATGGTGAAATCCATATTTTGGATAGTCTCATCATCTCCATATTGAACTTATTCCCACCATTTGGCCACAAATTGCCCATATTTTTCATTGCTCCCCATTATGCTATTTATTATTTCCTCAATTTCTTCTTTTTGAGAATTGGAGATTTTTTCTTCAAGATTTTGCTCCTCTTCTTCTTCTTCTTCTTCTTCTTCTTCTTCTTCTTCTTCTTCTTCTTCTTCTTCTTCAAGTTGAACCACTTCATCAATTCCACAACTCTCATCATGGTCACAAAAAATTTCGGGCTCATCTTTTAAATTTGAAATCTCTTCTTCAATCAATTCATTTGAGGAGTCGACACTTCCATAACAATTGAGGAATTGGCATCCTCAAATGAATCATTCATTCTTTTTATAGCTTCTCCATTTTCCAAAATAGATTGTTGCACGAGTTTTTGCTCCTCCTCCATTTTAACTTCCCGATCTAAGTATGTTTGGAGCATTGCCATGATGCCTTCAAATCCGGCACTTTGTCCTTCACTTGCCATGTCATTATTCCTATCAAACTCAAAAGCACAATGAGCATTTTCATTAGAACAACTTGAGGGAGGGGGAGCACAATAATTGGGACAATCACCCCAATGTCCACCTTGACCACCACATATATTACAAATATTCCCACCATAGGATTGAGACGCTGCACATATCTCTCTCCCGTGAGCATTTTCACAATCTTGCCAAAACTGAGTCCTCCATAATATGGACATGGGTCATCCAAATATGGGTTGTAACCATCAAATCCATTTTCTTTCCAAGATGCCACAGTGACACAAGTACAAAAATAAATAACAAAAAAAAAAAAAAAAACTAACACAAAGAAACACGAAAAATCACAAACACATATTCACAAATTTGGACCAAAGCAAGAAAGCTTAAATCCCAAACTAACCCAAATACGCCAAATTAGTGCCCGGCAACGGCGCCAAAATTGATGACGTCCAAATCCACTCCTCAAAGAGAAAGTGTACACGGTCGTATGCAATATAATTTACCCAACTATGAGTCAGGGTCGAATCCACAGGGAACAATATACTAGGCGATCAAGTAAGTAAGGAATTGTCACTTTCTACACTAAGCCAAATACTTTTTCAATATTTGATTTTTGATTTAAAAACTAACAAAGACAAAACTAACCTAGAAAGCAAGTAAAATGATCAATGGTCACAAGCATGGATTCAAGGGAATTTACACTCAAGTAACGATTTAATATATTTTATGATTTTACAACTAAGAGCGGGTTTATGTTAATAGATAATGATTTCTAAAATCTCATTGAAAGTCTTCCAACCAAATCAATGAATTTCACGATAAGCTTTTCCAAGCCTTAGAGTGTGATATTAGGCACAATCAATTTAACCTCAAGTAACTATACTATTCCTAGCTCAAGTTATTAGATAGGTTTAAAGCCCCAAATCCTTGTTAATTAATCTTTTTCAACCTCAATTTTCCTCTTCCGAGCTCAAATCGAAATAAATGGGCAAGTCCTAGGGTTAGCTAATCCCTGAAGAAACATTCATGAACAAGATTAATTAAAGAAACAATGACCCACTTCATTAGAGATAAGCATGATTCAATACATAAGCATAATAAGAGTTTCATCCAAAACTTTAACAATGTATATTTTCATAAACAAGTTTCAAGTAATGTAATAGAGTACTACACACTTAAATAGTCTATACATAGCAAGGAAAAGAAGAAATGAGTAATGAATTAAGAACTTCTCATCAAAAGTCTTCACATCTTCATTCCCCAAGTGTGAGTGTAAGAACCCTAAGCTCTCCAAGACTTGTATGTAATGGCCAAAGATGAAAATAATTTCTCCCAAGTCATGCTCTTATAGCTCCAATATTCCCACATTAAAATATGACCAAAACAGCCACATATTTCCAGATTTGCAGATCTGACCCTTTTTGCACATTTAGCCACTTTTTTTGTTTTCTTCAATTTGGCCTCTTTTGACTTGTTTTCACTTGATTTCTTTTCCGATCACTTATAAATCACATAAACCTATAAAATAGGAGTAAATGACATTAAATGCATTATTTTCTCAATCATACATAGGAAAAGTCTTAACTTAAAGAAGAGATAAGGTGGTAAAATACCAACTTATCAAATATGTATATATAACAAGACTAAAATATTTTTAGTGGGAGAGCCTTAGTATAACTGACATGTAGCCACCACGTAAGTACATGGCGTCTGATCTCTGCCCGACCAGCTAAGCCATCCTGTACCTTGCCAGGGTGCAAAACATGAACATGAACATGAATAGATCCAATAACCAGCAATGGGTAAACATGAAGGTATCGTCCTAATTGGGTGGAGCGATCCTTATCCTATGCTGGCATATGCAGTTTCAGGCTATCTGAGCCTTCTCGGTAATCTGTGCAACTCCCAAAAACATGAACATGGATATATTTGGCCCAAGAGCCCATGAAGTATATAAGCATGATTGTAAACATGATTTATGATTGTATTATAAAATGAAGATAAATATATAATATAACTTGTATGAAAACTTGGAAACATGTAGAAATTCATGAAAATAAATATAAAAGTTCATATCTTGCATTTAAGAACCCATGGAATGCAAAGTATGCGGTTTCATGGATTACAGACTAATTCTCAATAACCAGAATGGATCTTAAGAACACAATACGAATTATTAATACAACATAGTATATCATGGTACATGTAGTTAGGGTTATCATGAACATGGCTGGAAACCCTAGTTTTGGTGAAATTTCATATAATCATGGAAGAACGTGGTGTGGGAAAGACCAATGATGTTCCCACACGTAGATAGAAACCCTACATACCTGTAATCACTCTAATCCAATTAACTAAACTACTTCTCTGACGAAGAACACCAAAATTCTAGCTTTGAATCACTTGAGAAGGATTTACCTTGGAAATCCTATGTTTTGGTTGAAGAATCATGTTACTAATCATGAATTACTGTTAGAATTACTTAGGAACTGTTAAAGCGATGTTACCTTGGTGTGGGAGGATGAGAAGAGGAGGAAAATGGCTTCTTAGGGCTTTATAACGAAGTTGGAATGTATGATAAATGAAATTTCGAGTTAAGTGTTGAATTTATAGCATGGGAATTTTGGTCCCCTACGCTTGCTGAGCGCGGTCTAAGGAGAGCCCTTGCCTCACTTTGCCCAAAGGTTATTATATTATTGAGCACTTAAATCTCGGTGTTGTCACTGTTGGCTAGCTCACCATCTCATAGGCATGCTCTGATGAAGGTATTGGATGATGTACACGTACCAGCAAGTAAGAACAGTGAAGATTTGGCCATGTCAGTGGCTCATATCATTGGAGAACATAAAATCTGCTTCTCTAAGGAAGAACTGCCCATTGAAGGGACATCCCACAACAAAGCCCTCCATATCACCCTGGAATGCCGCGATAAGGTCGTAGGGAGAGTACTTGTGGATAACAGATTAGGCCTCAACATTTGCCTGTAACCACCTTGACACAACTTGGCTACGACACAGGAAAGATTCGCCAGAGGGGGACTAACGTCAGGGGATTTGATGGATCCTTAAGTGATTCTTTAGGAGAGGTCGATCTATAGTTCCGGGTCGGACCTGCTTCCTTCACAGCAGAGTTTCAGGTCATGGCAATCATTGCCAATTATAACATGCTCTTGGGAAGACCCTGGATCCACTCCGTCGGTGCGATACTGTCAAGTCTGCACTAGGCCATAAAATTCAAATGGCAGGGGCAGGAAATTGTAGTGGCAGCTGAGAGGGATATTCAGAAGCATCCTTACAACACTGTTCCCGTGATTGAACGGAGTCCTCATTTCTCCAACTTTCATATAATAGAATACGTGGGGGCCACCCATGCTGAAGAAAAGGTCGGCAGAGCTATGCCAGCAATCTACAAAATGATCATCTTTACATGCTGAGAAGTGGCTTCAAAATAGGAAAAGGTCTAGAAAGAACCCTCGAGGGGATAACAGAACCTATGCCAATCCCGAAGGAGAACTACCACTTCGGTTTAGGGTATACTCCTAACGAAGATAAGCTCACAAAGGTAATTAGGAAAGAGGCCAGAACAAGAAATCTACCTGGTCCAATCCCGGGTCTGTACCAGTCATTCCCCAGAAAGATGTTGATGCTGAATGAAGAGAAAGCTGGTGAAAGTCTCAAGTCACTGTTCCAAGAAGAGGGATGTTGCGCGGTCGTTAAAGAAAGTCAGGAGACACCCAACATACGCAGTTTGAGGCCAGAAGAATGCCTGAACAATTGGACATCCGTCCCTCTCTTGTCTCCTTGTAATAATCCTAATAAAATGACCAAAAATATCATGACATGTCACGAAATGAACGAGGAAAGCAACCAAAAGAGTACGAGAAGTACGATGAATCGACAATGATGCCGGAAGGGCTGGTAGAAGAGCTGGAAGAATTGGAAAAGAAGAAGAAGCCAAATATGGATGAAACTGAGGTGATCAACCTCAGTGACAAAGAGGATGTCAAGGAGACACGAATCAGCGTTCACTTAGGAGCCCCATAAAAGGAAAAGCTCGTAGCTTTGTTAAAGGAATATGTGGACGTCTTCGCTTGGTCATATACAGATATGCCAGGGTTGAACACTGAAATAGTAGCCCATATACTACCTATCAAGGAGGGTTTTGCCCCGATCAAACAAAAGATGCGAACGTTCAAACCTGACATAAGTATCAGGATAAAGGAGAAGTAGAAAACAGATCGAGTTAGGGATAGTGGAGGTAACATCCTATCCCACTTGGATGGCCAATATAGTGCTAGTACCTAAGAAGGACGGAAAGATCCAAATCTGTGTGGACTACCGAGATCTCAACGGGGCTAGTCCGAAGGATAATTTCCCTCTCCCGAATATCCACATCTTAATAGATAACTGCGCCAAGAATGAGCTGCAGTCATTGTGGACTATTTCGCAGAACACTACCAAATAATCATGAGTGAAGAAGACACCGAGAAAATAGCCTTTATCACCCCTTGGGGAGTCTACCATTACAGGGTAATGTCGTTTGGCCTAAAAAATGTCGGTGCCACATACATGAGAGCCATGACTACCCTATTCCATCATATGATGAATCGAGAGATTGAAGTCTATGTGTAAGATGTCATCATAAAGTCAAAAGAAAGCTCGGAACATACCATACACTTGCGCAAGTTCTTCGACAGGCTTCGCAAATTCAATATGAAACTGAACCCTGCTAAGTGCGCATTCAGAGTGCTTGCCGGAAAGTTGTTGGGATTCATAGTCAGCCGCAGGGACATTGAAGTAGATCCTACCAAAATCAAAGTGATTCAGGAATTACCACATCCCAAACCAAGAAGAAGGTCATGAGTTTCTTGGGAAGGTTGAACTACATTGGGCGGTTCATAGCCCAGTCCACTGTGATCATGGAGCCAATCCTTAAATTGCTCAAGAAAGACTTTCCCACGAACTGGACGGAGGAATGCCCAGGGGCATTCAACAAAATCAAAATATATCTCTCCAATCCCCCCGTTCTGGTGCCACCCAGGCAAGGGAGTCCTCTCTTACTATACCTGTCGGTATCAGAGAATGCTTTCGATTGTATGCTGGCCCTGCATGACGAAGAAGGTAAAAAGGAACATGCCATTTACTATTTGAGCAAGAAGTTTACATCCTGCGAG
The DNA here is from genome assembly GCF_019175385.1 of Lycium barbarum. NCBI lineage: Eukaryota > Viridiplantae > Streptophyta > Magnoliopsida > Solanales > Solanaceae > Lycium > Lycium barbarum. Next base: position 23,745,170 of record NC_083341.1, read on the forward strand.
GCACGGTACACGCGTCTAGAAAAAACCTATTGGGCTCTAAATTGGATCGCTCAAAAGCTAAGGCATTACCTATCAGTGTTCACCACCTACCTCATATCCTGAATGGATCCATTGAGATACATTTTCTGACAACCGATACCCGTGGGAAAGTTGGATAAATGGCAGATATTTCTAAGTGAATTCGGCATCATATACGTAGCACAAAAGGCAGTCAAAGGACAAGCCAAGGCTGACTTGCTGGCAGAAAGCCCCGTTAACAACGAACTTGAGCCTCTACAGACTTTTTTCCTAGATGAGGAGGTGCTAGCTATGGAAGAAGAGTTGACGGAACTATACACAGGGTGGAGACTGTTCTTTGACTGGGCAGTCAATTACAAAGGGTCAAGCATCGAGGCGGTGTTGATATCAGAGATATGACAACACTATCTGATGGCCGCGAAGCTCAACTTCAGGTGTACTAGCAACATGGGAAAGTACGAAGCATGTGTCCTCGGCCTCAAGATGGCATTGGACATGAACTCACCGGAGTTGTTGGTAATCAGGGACTCCGATTTGCTCATAAATCAGGTAAAAGGAAGTTGGGCGACCAAAAATGATAAGATACTCCTGCATCTGAATTTGGTGCAAAGACTATGTGGAGATTCAAGAACATCAATTTCAGGCATACTCCGAGAGCCCAAAATGAGTTCACGGACGCACTTGCTACGATAGCCTCCATGATCCAGCACCCCGAGAGTACTCACATTGACCTTTTGGAGATCATAATAAGGGAAGAACAGGCTTACGGCGCCCACATCGAGGCCGAGCCGAATGGCCGACCGTGGTACACCAACATCAAGACATACTTAGAGAAGGGAGAATTCCCCCAGAGGGTTCAGCAAATCAGAGAAAGACCACCAGAAGGCTAGTTAATGGTTTCTTCCTGAATAAAGAAGTTTTGTACAAAAGGACACCTGACCTTAGCTTACTCAGGTATGGACGCCGAAGAGGCTACAAAACTGCTGGGAAGGTATACGCAAGGGCATGCGGTCCTCACATGAACGGATTCATCCTTGCAAAGAAAATCCTAAGGACAGGATACTACTGGATGACCATGGAGCATGATTCGTGCAAATTCATACAGAGATGCCATAAGTGCCAGATACACGAGGATTTAATCAAGGTTCCTCCCACCGAGTTATATGTGATGGGCTCACCATGGCTTTTCGTGGCATGAAGGATGGACGTCATAGGACCTGTCGAGCCCCTAGCCTCCAATGGACATCGTTTCATCCTGGTCGCCGTCGACTACTTTACTAAATAGGTGGAAGCCACCTCACACAAGTTAGTGACCAAGAAGGCCATGGCCGACTTTGTCAAAAACCATATGATATGCTGCTTTGGTGTACCGGAATCCATCATCACAAATAATGGTGCCAATTTAAATAGTCATTTGATGAAGGACATTTGCGTACAATTCAAGATAACTAACAGGAACTCTACCGCCTACTGGCCACAAATGAATGGAGCCGTAGAGGCCGCCAACAAAAATATTAAAAGAATCCTAAGGAAAATGATTGACAACTACAGGAATTGGCATGAACAATTGCCTTATGCCTTATTGGGGTATTGGACGACGACCCGCACATCCACAGGGGAAAATCCATATCTCCTTGTCTACGGTATGGAAGTGGTCATACCCGTAGAAGTGGAAATCCCCTCGCTCCGAATCATCCAAGAGGCGGAGTTGCAAGATGCAGAATAGGTTAGAAATGATTATGAACAACTAGCCATGATAGAGGAAAAGAGAATTGTGGCAGTGTGCCATGGACAGCTATACAGACAAAGAATGTCTCGAGCCTTCAACAAAAGGGTCAGAACCCGACTCTTCCAGATTGGACAACTCATGCTCAAGAGAGTCTTTCCTCAACAAGAAGAATATAAAGGAAAATTCACGCCGAACTGACAAGGGACATACATGGTCAGGAAAGTACTCTCAGGAGGAGCCGTAGTCCTAGCCGAGATGGACGGACAAGAGTGGCCCAATACTATCAATGCAGACGCGCTTAAGAGATACTACATTTAGGATGTCATTTGCTCATAATCGCATTTTTATTTCCTTGTAATAATATCTTTAGCTTGTATTCGTACTAGAATAGGAGAAAAACAAATCATCTATGTAATGAACTATGCAATGACCTGACTTCCCAACGGTGGGATACGTAGGCAGTCCATATCGGACCCGGTGGCTTTATTAGTAAAACCAAAACTCAATTAATTTGTCCCGAACTACGTTCGACCTAAATTCTTACTGGGACAGGATACGTAGGTGCTTTTGAGCTCGGTCGTCATAAAAGAAAAACTCAGAAGCCATTAGGAAAACCCAGAGGTAATAAAGCAAGATAGAAGCAACGGGATAAAATTATGAGGACCGACAAAAGGAGTGGCCAGTGTCAACCCCACACTGGGGTAGAATTTTTGAGAGGATCTCAAAAATTCCTATTAGGAATAATCAACAGGGAGATAGAAAATAAGACCATACACTGGGGCAGAACTTTTTAGCGAAGCTCAAAAAATTCCTGCATGATGATAAGTAGTAGGGGCCGCTCAAGGCAAGCCCAAACTGAGACACAATTTTTGAGAAGGTCTTAAGATTCTTCCATCAAGTTCAGAAATCAGCAGTCATACCTCCCGGGGGATCCGAAACACCGCACTCAAAGTCACATGTCATGACAAAAGATTTTTCAATATATATATTTAATAAATAATAACAAACATGTATATGTAGAACAATGCGATTTACTAATTTTTACTATAGACTTCAAAAAATATACACCCGTTAGTGTAAGTATGCTCCAAAACCGTCTCTAGAAATACCGAGGCCAAGAGCGTTCAGAAGGACATCCAGAAGAGCCACCAGACGGGAGGACAACAATGCTAATCAGCCCTTTTAGGAAACTCACAATTTTTCTATGGGTGCAAGTCTTAACAGGGAAGCGACAGGACAGCAAAGGCATAGCCCAACAAGAACAACTCGTTTGACTATCAGGAAAGAGATAGAGCTGTGAAGGCCAAGTCCGGCAAGAACAACTCGTTTGACTATCAGGAAAGTGATGAAGCTCTGAAGGCCAAGTCCAGCAAGAACAACTCGTTTGACTATTAGGTACACCACAAGCGAATGGGAAAGGATACGTCCGACCAAAAGGGTAAGAAATGAATGAGCCTAAAGACGTATCCGAACAGAAGGGTCGTACAAGAGAGAGAAACAAAGACATATCTGGCCGAGGGGGTCAAAATGACAAAAGAAAAAAGAGGCATATCAGGCCATAAGGGTCAACAACCAACACAACGAACAGAAGAAAGATTATCCAGCCAAAAAGGCCATATCTGTTATTTTCTTTATTTACTTTCCTGCTGTCGAGAGGTCCATGCCGAGAAGGCCATTGCACATTTACTTTCTGCTGCCGGGAGGGCCATGCCGAGAGGGCCATTGCACCTTTACTTTCTGCTACCGAGAAGGCCATGCTGATAGGGCCATTGCACGTTTACTTTATGCTGCCGAGAGGGCCATTGCATGTTTACTTTCTGCTGCCAAGAGGGTCATGCTGAGAAGGCCATAGCACGTTTACTTTCTGCTGCCGAGAGGACCATTGCACGTTTACTTTCTACTATCAAGAGGGCCATTGCATGTTTACTTTCTGTTACCGAGAGGGCCATTCATTTATTCAAACTTCCGAAAGGGCCATTCATTCATACTGCTGAGAGAGATATTCATTCATTCATATTGCCGAGAGGGCCATTTATTCATTCATACTACCGAAAGGACAATTCATTCATGCATACTGCCGAGAGGGCCATTCATTCATAAATACGGCCGTTGCATATTTACTTTCTTGCTGCTGAGAGGGTCATTCATACAAATATCATGAAGATATCTGTAATATTGTTGAATTTCGTAAGCAGGTGCACAGTCTCCAAGAGAGAACCAACCTGCTGAACCGGATCCCAACAAATTGCAGAGTAAACGTAGAAATATTTCTTGTGCAACCGGACAAGCTAGGGTGCCCATGAGATTCAAGCTCTCCGACTAGGACTTGGAAGACGTCCAATCTCAGACTCAGTCACCATCTATCCATTTTTACTGGGGAAAACAATCGCAGCTGGTCGGATACACACCAGTAAAATTTGAAGGTATTCTTGAAAAAATGGGGTGCTCTTCTCCAGCAAGTCGAACTACATACGGCCTGATTTCCAGAGACCAGGGATGTGTAGGCATACTTAAAACCCAAGAGCCGGCCGCACTCTAACCACTGTCCAGGGAAACCCCGATCACAACACCGGGAGTCCCAGGATTTTCCTGCTCAATCACTCAAAGTCTTTGATCGAGTCAAACTACAAGTAGCCTTAATTGTCGTACACCCCAAGATATGTAGGAAACCCGGAAGCCATGATCCGGCCACATATGTGTGAATTGCTTGTAAAATAAAGGCAAGATGAGTCGGGTCCGTAAAAAATTAGGGTTAGTCAAATTTCGTTACTCAGGGATGGTCCCGCCATCCCTGAACACTGAAGGGGAAGTTGTTGACACTTAATTTTTGACTTCCCGTAATTTATTTTAAGTGCTCGGAGTCCTTGGACAATAAATAAAATCAGTTGTGCACCCCAAATGGTCTAGGTAATTTTTATGAAATTATTTGGGATAATATTTCACCCTTTTAAACTGATAAAAAAGCCTCCAGGGAAATTTTAGATTTTGTGGAAATTGATGATATTTAAGGAATATTTTTATTGAAAGTAATCAAAGGAGCAAGAAAACCCTTTTTGGATAATCATTTGATTAATTCATTAAATCAAGGAAAATTAGATTAGTGAGCAGTTTTATTCCATTTTTATTGTCCGAGGTATTTTGAGTAATTAAAAGAATTGATCATTTTACCCTTTAAATCTTGATTCTATGTGAGTTTGCGTAGTTGATTAATTTTTTTTATCTGATTAATTAATTCAAAACCAGCATCTACAAAATGATTTTTTATTTTTACTTATGAGTCATGTTTTAAATTATTTAAGCCCTAATGGAATAATAATTAGTTTTTATTTATTTATTTATTAGTTTATTTTTACCCGACCCTCTATGTGTATATATGTATACACCATGTATATACCACTATACATGGTGCATATACATATATGTATATATATAATGGGCCCAACTTTTAAAAAATAAAGGACCAGGCCCAGTATAACAAGGGACCAGGACCCGATCCAATAGAGATTAAAAGGGGAGGAGTATATACTCCTCCCACCCGTCATTTTTCAAGACCCTAAGGGTTTGTGGTAAAAGAAAGGAGAAAGGAGGTAGCTAGGGGTAAAACCCTAGCGCGCGCCTCCTGTTCCACCACCTACTCGCCCTATTTTTTCAGTCTTGTCCTATAGTTGGAGCGTATAACGTGGAGGAGAAAATGAAGCTTTAAGATTCGTCCTTCTCTTACCAGAAAAATGACCAAACAGGCCCTTAAAGGTACAAGCCCCCCATTATATATATATTTCTGTCATTATTGCTAGTCTTGAAGTCTTTGAACCATTGATTTCATTTTACACTCTAGATTTGGACCGTATATTGAATTTGTGGGTGAGACTTGCATAAATTGGCAAGTCCCACATCGTTGGTTGTAGTTCTAGGAGGCATTTTGGGCTTTCTATAAATAGAAGCCCCATGTATTCGAAAAGAAGGGAGTTGGAAACGAAAAAAAGGGTGAAAATTATATTTTTTGCCTTAAAAGTTCCATAAGTCTAAAAATTTTAGTTTTAAAAACCTAAGGGTTTCAGTTTGTTTTCATTAGTTCTAAAATTTGCTTTTTCATTTGCTTGTGTGGTGTCGTAGTGGCTTGAGTTTGGCATTGGAGCACAAAGGCTTCCAAATCCATCGCTTGACCCCAGTTGCACTCACAAAAGGTAAATACCTTTTAGTTTGATGCTTTACATTTATGTTATGTCATAGTTAGTGAGATTATGTGTGGTTTTATGATGAATTTTAAGTTAGTGTTTCAGTTTAATGCTTTATATTTAGATTTGTGTCATGTTTAGTTAATAAGATTAGCTGTGTGATGAAGTTTAAGTTATTATTCTAGTTTATTGCTTTTCATACTTAGACTTTGTTCATATTGTGTTTAGTTAATAAGATAGTGTTGGTTTTATGATGAGGTTTAAGTTAGTACTTTTGTCCATTGTCTTCATACTTAGACTCTGTTCATGTTGTGTTTAGTCAATAAGATTGTGTTGGTTTTATGATGAGGTTTAAGTTAGTATTTTTGTCCATTTCCTTCACACTTAGACTCTGTTTCATGTTGTGTTTAGTTAATAAGATTGCTGGGGTTTTATGGTAAAGTTTAAGTAGTTTTATTTCTTTTTATACTTAGGTCTTGTTTATGTTATGCTTAGGTGGTATGACTGTGTGGTTTGTGATAGGATTTAAGTTAATGTATTAGCTTGTCATCTCTCATCTTGATTCTGTCTACACTATACCTAGTTAAGGGGTGTGTGTGTGGTTTAGGATAGATGTCTGAGTCAAAATGCTTGTCTATTCCCTTTCTTTTCAGTTTATGTCCACACTATGCCTGGTTAATATAATTGTTGGTGGTTTATAACAAAGCCCAAATTTGATATGTTTGTTGTGATTCCCTTCTGGATTTTATCTACATTATGTTTGTTTAAGGAGCTCTATGTGGGTTATAGGGGAGTTTCAAGTTAATAGGTTGTTTTTTACTCAACCTTTTATTTCAGGACTTCTGTTCATGCTTTGTGACTAGTTGTTCCTTTTTTACATATAATCTAGACTATAACATTAAGTTGATGAACTTACTTGACTTAGATTTCCATTTAGCTTTCCCGCCTGCCCCCATTATTTGTTTAGTTATGACTAAAAATATATTAAGAGTGATTTAGACTATGGTTTTGATTTTGAGGAGTTTTTATCTAAATTTGGATGTCTTTTCTGTGTTTTCTGTTCTATCATGATTGTCTAAACACGATCAAATCCCTATGTGAGGGTTTGGGATGTAGTCTAAGTTGATATGTTAGCCAGATGAAAGTTCTATGTTATGATCAGAGTCAAAAATAGGATTATTGAAGCCATAAGTGGTCCCAGTCCCATGTGTCCCATGTGATAAGGTTGGGTCATGAGGGGGGTTAGTTTGAAGTCACAAGCTCTTTTGAATGACTTGATTTGCCTTATGTCTTGTTATTGATCACTTGGAGGTTGTCTTAGTGATGTGCCGCGGATTTGTGGCACATTCGACGCCTTTTTACTATGAATCTTGGTTGTTTTCAAGTAAATCTGGCTTTCGTTAATATGTTTTGTTGTGTTTTAGGAAAAACAATAACCCAAAAGCAAAAAGCAAAGAACGACAGAAAAAGTTGCCAGAAAGGAGAATCGACGGTCTGTCGATCAATCGACGAACCGTCCTTCAAATCGTCGATAAGCCTGATTTTCCAGTGATGACAAAGTTGAAGACGACGAAGGACGGAGACATCGACGAAGCGTCGAACTGATCAACGTTTCGTCGTTGGTGTCGTCAAGAAGGATATCTCAGCAGAGGAGAAAAAGACGGGATACTCGACGGTGCGTCGAACTGGTCGACGGCACCGTTGAACGGTACAGAGGGTTGAAGTTACAAAAGACGAAGAAATCGACGGATCGTCGAACGATCGACGGTCCGTCGATCTTGCTATCGGGGGTAATTTTGTCAGTTTTTGCTATGCATTTTTGGAGCTTATTTAAAGAACATTTTTGGTTTTACTTTGCACTCAGATTTTATTGTACTCAACTAAAAAGTCCCATTGGTGGGTGAGCATTGAATACTCCCCTTTTGGAGCTTAGTGAAGACAACAAGATTCTATATTCCATCATCTTTATTACCTTTGTAAGCTTTATATCTCATTTATTGCTTACTACTTTTGAGACCATAATGTGTGAGTAGTCTCCTTAATCAAAGTTGTGGACCCAAAATGATGGGTGCTATGTAATGGGTATCTAACATTGTATACATATATAATGGGTTGTGATGTATTTTATTATTTCTCGTATTCATTGTTCTATAAGTGGTTGCAAATGCACAAACTCTAGTTTATTTGGAAAGATGAACTAGGGTGTGATTTGAAATAATATAACAAGGACTCGGGGCGCTAACCCTCATTTAATGAACTCGCTTAGGAATAAGATGAGTTCTACTTGGCATATTTAATCAACCTTATTTATAACTTTTCTTCATTTGGGAAAATCATGAAAAGAAATACTTTCTAACTATTGGAAAATATTAGGAAGTGTATTAGAGATTAAGTGCATGCATAACCGCGACCCATTAGAAATATATCATATTGACACCCATAGCATAACGTCTAATCATTGTGGGGACACAACTTTGGTTCTCCAAATCCAAACAAATTTCAAACAGTTCGAAATAGCAAATACAAACCATATCTCCTTTTTAAAATATTCGGAATAGGATTAAAGCCTTTAAAGACTAGTATCGCATACAATTAGTACCCTTTTCTCTCCATATTCCCTGTGGGATTCGACCCCAACCTTTTTTGGGTTACTATATTTGACAACGTCCGCTTTACGCCATTAATAGGTGTAATTGGAGCGTATCAAATTTTGGCGCCGTTGCCGGGGAATACGGTTTAGAAATTACTGATTGTTGTGTACTTTTCTTTAAAAAATTTTCTATTCCATCACACCTCATTTGCTGTTGTGGTGAACCAGGTGAACATGGCAGGAAGACCGCATCGAAATCAAGGAAACCAAGGTGGACTCCAAGTGAACCCTCCTACACTAGAAGAGGATGAAGATGAAAATATATTTGTGGAATTCATCAATGAAGCTGACTATGCTTCTGCTGTGGTTCCTCCTAGAACTGGAAATGCTACTTTCAAAATTTATAGTTCTATCTATCAACTTCTGAAACTTGAAGGTTATTTCCGAAATTCTTCGGAGGATTGTCCGCTTCGACATTTGAAGAACTTCTTGCATGTGTGCTCTCAACAATCTCAAGGTGCTATTTCTGTAGATGCACTTCGATTATGGGTCTTCAAATATTCCTTGGCTGGACAAGTCAGGGAGTGGTATGAAAAGCTCCCCAGCAATTCTATTCATACTTGGAACGAGTTAGCCAATACATTTTTGAAAAAATGGTTCCCTCCAAGCAAAAAGGCTGAGCTTCGGGATAAGATCTTTGAGTTCAAACAACTTCCGGGGGAACAATTATATTCAGCATGGGAGCGTTTCAAGTATTATCTAGCTCAATCTCCTACTCACAGATTTTCGGATGCTATTCTCACGGAAAAATTCTACAAGGGCTTAGATACAATGAATCAGATTGCTGTCAATACTGCTGCAGGAGGATGCTTCATGGACAAGTCATTTATCGTTATCACCCGTTTGCTTGATAAGCTCACCACCCACAATTAGGTTTGGCACTCGAGTGATAGTGAAGTCCTGTCATATAGTAGTCCCTCTGCTGCCGCGGTGGCCAAAGAAAATCATGAGCGAGATCATGCTTTTGCTCAATTGCAAACCACCATGGATTTGTTGTCGAAGAGGCTTACGGAGAAAGAAGCTAAAAGTGTGAATGTTGTCGAAGAGATGCCACCTCATACTCCAGGAATGTACCAAGTCTCGGAAGAAGCTTATCTAGAGGGGAAGCCACAACGTGAGGATTCTAATTATATTGATCACTCTCAAGGGGGTTACCCAAAGCAATGGAGACCCCAACAACCAAGCAATCAATATGGCCGAAATGAATATGGTGGTTCGGACAGGAGGGATTACAACAACAACAATTATAGTAATCGGAATTCGAATGCCTATGTTCCACCAAAGGGTCGTACTTCTAACTCTCAAAATTGGCGAGAAGGCCCTTCCAATGATCAAGGCACCTCTCGGATGGAATCTATGCTTGAAAAGATATCGGACAACCAGCATAAGAGTGACAAGAAGATGGAAAATTTGACTGAAGTGGTAGGCTCTCACACCGCTTCGATTCGTTAACTTGAGTCACAAATGCGAGATCTCTCTCGTGAGAAACATCCGCCGCAAAGAGGGGGCCTTCCTAGTGACACAGTTCCGAACCCAAGGCGTAGTGGAGGTGATAACATTTCCTCATGCAAATCTATTTCCACTAGAAGCGGAAATATCCTAAACGCGGTAAATCAGAAGGTGGTTGAACCTATCAATGTCGAGCCAATCATTGATGAGGTTGTTGAAGAAGAGTTTGAAGAAGAAATGGAGGCACCAATTGAAGTGCCTATTATTGTTGAGAAAGAGAAAGAAGTTCACCCTATTGTTCAAAAGGGTGACGAGGAGCCAAGTGTTGAAAAAGCTACCGGTGAGAGCTTTCAAAAGAACAAGGTCACGGGGGCAATTAAACCCTTGACTCAAACATATAAGTCTCCTCCCCCGTTCCCACAAAGATTGATGAAAAGAACGGAGGATGCCAAGTGCCAACGATTCTACGACCAATTGAAAGGGTTGTCAATGAATATCCCATTCCTAGATGCATTCCAAGAAATGCCGGGATTCGCTAAATACTTGAAAATTTGTTAACGAAGAAAAGGCCAATCAAGCATGATACGGTGGGAGTCACCCACCGCGTGAGCTCTATTATTTCGTCATCAAAGGTTGCAAAGAAGGGAGATCCCGAGGCTTTCACTATCCCTTGCACCATCGGTCATCATGATTTTGCTCGTGCTTTATGTGACAATGGAGCTAGTATTAATTTGATGCCACTGGCCATATATATGCAAACTGGTTTGGGAACACCTAGACCAACGAGCATGCGTCTCCAAATGGCCGATAGAACCATTAAAAGACTGGTAGGGGTTGTTGATGATATCCTTGTTAAAGTAGGGGAATTCTTATTACCGGAAGATTTTGTCATCCTTGATTGTGCGGTTGACAAAGAAGTCCCAATTATCTAGGGAAGGCCATTTCTTGCCACCAGGAGAGCCCTAATGGACTCGGAAAGGAATGAAATAAAATTCCGGGTCAATGATGAAGAAGTAACCATCCAAGCAAGCAAGGGGTTAAAGTTGCCTAGTGCTTATGAGAGCATTTCGGTCATTGATTCATTCGATGTGATAGACGAAGCGGTGGAGCATCAGTTAGAAGAGGAGCACTTTGACGAGACACTTTCGGCTATTTTGGTGAACTTCGAGGCGGATAACATACAGGGGTATATTGAAACAGTTAATTCTCTCATTGGCCGGGGTTCATACTCTTACGAACCGAAGAAACTATCTCTTGATCTTGACAACAGAACAACTCCCCCGGCTAAGCCTTTGATTATTGAACCTTCAAAACTTGAGCTCAAGCTACTTCCTTCTCATTTGAAGTATGTTTTTCTTGGCCCAGATAATAATTTACCTGTTATTCTCTCATCTTTGTTGAGTGAGGAACAAACTCAAAAGGTGCTTGAAGTGTTGCGGGCTTATCGAAGATCTATTGGGTGGACTATTGCGGATATTAGGGGAATTCCCTTCGGTATTTGTGAACATAGAATCGAGCTTGAGGAGGATAGTTCATCAAGTGTGAAGCATCAAAGGAGGCTAAACCCTCCTATGCAAGAAGTAGTCAAGAAAGATATAATCAAATGGTTGGATGCGGGTGTTGTATATCCAATTGCAAACAGTCCATGGGTTAGTCCGGTGCAATGTGTGCCAAAGAAGGGAGGCATCACTGTTGTCCCTAACTCCAAGAATGAGCTGATTCCTACAAGGACGGTCACCGGATGGAGAGTGTGTATGGACTACCGGAAGCTGAACACCGCAACTTGTAAAGACCACTTCCCTATGACTTTTATTGATCAAATGCTTGATCGGCAAGCTGGAAGAGCTTATTATTGCTTTTTGGATGGGTACTCGGGGTACAACCAAATTAACGTTGCATTAGAGGACCAGGAGAAGACCACTTTCACTTGTCCTTATGGCACTTTTGCTTTCAACCGCATGCCTTTCGGCTTATGCAATGCCCCGGCTACTTTCCAACGGTGTATGATGTCTATTTTCTCAGATATGGTGGAAGATTTCTTGGAAGTCTTCATGGATGATTTTTCTGTTGTTGGTGATTCCTTTGACAAATGTCTTGCCAACCTTGGCAAGGTATTGAAGCGGTGTGAGAAAACCAACCTTGTACTTAATTGAGAGAAATGTCATTTCATGGTGACAGAAGGGATTGTCCTGGGCCATAAGATTTTCGAGAAGGGCATTGAGGTAGATCGAGTAAAATTTGAGGTCATAGCCAAGCTCCCTCCACCAATATCTGTAAAAGGGGTTCGCAGTTTCTTGGGACATGTCGGTTTCTATCGGCGATTCATCAAAGATTTCTCCAAGATCGCCAACCCGGTGTGTAAGCTTCTTGAAAAAGAAGCTAAGTTTGCATTTGATGAGAAATGCCTTAAGGCATTTAATGAGTTGAAGGAAATGCTCACCTCTACTCCAATTATTGTATCTCCGGATTGGTCAATGCCATTTGAGCTCATGTGTGACGCAAGCGGATTTGCTATTGGTGTGGTGCTTGGGCAAAGGCACAACAAAATCATGCACCCAATTTATTATGCTAGCAAGACCCTCAATGGAGCTCAAATGAATTATACCGTCACCGAGCAAGAGCTTCTAGCCATTGTCTAAGCATTTGAGAAGTTCCGGGCCTATCTACTTGGATCCAAAGTGGTTGTTCATACGGATATGCGGCCTTGAGATACTTGATGACAAAGAAAGATGCAAAGCCAAGGTTGTTTCGTTGGGTCTTGTTGTTGCAAGAGTTTGACTTTGAGGTCAAAGATCGAAGAGGTTGTGAAAACCAAGTCGCGGATCATCTATCTAGACTTGAGAAAGCTGGGAGACCAAGTGGAAATCTTGAGTTGAATGATGTGTTCCCTGATGAGAGACTGTTGGTTGTATCATGTGATGTTGCCCCTTGGTACACAGATATCGCCAACTTTTTGGTTACAGGTCTTATCCCCAACGATATCAAGGCTTACCAAAAGAAGAAATTCTTGAGAGATAGTCGCCAATACTATTGGGATGAGCCCTATTTATTCCGCACTTGTGCCGACAACATCATTCGGCGATGTGTGGCCGAATCTGAGGCCATGGAAATCTTGAAAGCTTGCCATGACTCTCCCGTGGGGGGTCATCACAGTGGGAACTGCACAGCAGCTAAAGTGCTTGAATGTGGCTATTATTGGCCTACCATTTATTATGATGCAAATTTGATGGTGAAATCTTATGACCAATGTCAATGCCAAGGATCAATTGGGAAGAAGCGCGAAATGCCAATGAATTTTGTCATGGAGGTTGAACTATTCGATGTGTGGGGCATCGACTTTATGGGCCCCTTTGTAAGTTCTCGTGGCATGCGATACATCCTTGTTGCGGTTGACTATGTGTCCAAGTGGGTTGAGGCTATAGCATTGCCCAACAATGATAGCAAGAGTGTCACCAAATTTCTCAAAAGAAACATATTCACAAGGTTTGGCACTCCAAGGGCAATCATTAGCGATGGTGGCACTCACTTTTGCAACAAGCAATTCGCTAATCTCTTAGAGAAATATGGAGTGCAGCACAGGGTGGAAACTCCTTACCACCCCTAAACTAGTGGGCAAGTCGAAGTCTCCAATCGGGAGATAAAGAGCATTTTAGCAAAGACGGTTAATGCAAACCGAACTGATTGGTCATCTAAGCTTGATGATGCAATTTGGGCTTATAGAACAGCGTTCAAGACACCCATTGGTACTTATCCTTATCGGTTGTTATTCGTTAAATCTTGTCATTTACCTGTTGAACTCGAACACAAGGCTTTGTGGGCATTAAAAAATTGAACATGAATTGGGATAAAGCAACCAAGCTGTGGTTGTTACAAATGAATGAAATGGATGAGTTTCGGTATCATGCCTATGAGAGTGCGAGTTTGTACAAAGAAAGGATGAAACACTATCATGATGTCAAACTTCTGAAGCGAGATTTCCAACTGGGTGATTCGGTGTTGCTGTTCAATTCAAGATTGAAGCTCTTTCCGGGCAAGTTGAAATCCAAGTGGTCCGGCCCTTTTACTTTGGTAAGTGTGTCACCCAAAGGGTCAATGGAGTTAAAGTCTGACGACGGGACGCGTACTTTCAGAGTCAATGGCCATCGGGTAAAGCACTACCATTGGATGGTTGATGGTGACAAGATTGTCGATGCTCACCGGTTAAAACATGGCACCGAACCTTAGCATCCAAAGTGGTATCACGTCGTGCCATGACATTAAATTGTGCGCTTCTTAGGAGGTAACCCATGTGCATTTTTCGCAATATATATATTCTTTCATTCCGTGGATTTTTGTTGTTGTGTTGTTTTATATGTTTGTTGATATGTTGCAGAACCTAAGGGTTGAAACCCAGAAAATTGCCAGGCTAGCAGTTACCCGACACATTCGACGGACCGTCGATCCGATCAACGAAACGTTGAATGCACCGTCGAGTGGATCACAGGAAAGATTGGTCACTGGAAATTATGGCAAATCAACGACAGGTTTGACGCTCCATCGAACTGATCGACGGTCAGATCGACGGGCGTTCTTTTTCTCTTTGTAAAAAAAAAAAAGGAGAGACACGGAGGGTTGTGTCAAAAAGACGGAACGTCAATTGATCGACGCTCCGTCAATTGAACACTCCCTCGGTCATTATAACCCGACGATTCAGGGACGTGGGTTTATAACCCACGTCTGTTACCCCTCCCATTTTTCATATGACGTCTCCCTCTCCAACTTCTCTTTCTTTTGCTACCACTTCTCCCCCTTTGCCTTAACTTCTTCCCCCAACCCTACCCACTCCCTCTCTTTTCCTCCCCAGCTCTACCGCCACTCCCGCCCCCCTGCCCTACCACGTTATCCCTCATTGTGTGTGATTTTTCGAGTAGTTTTCCGTCTCTAGCAAGTTGCACTCATCTTCCAGGTATTTGCCTTACTGGATTAGTTTCCCTTGCAATTGTTTGTTTTTGCATTCTAGGGCTTATGTGCTTATTTTTGGCTGCTTTCCTTGTTTTGTTTGCATCGTGTTATTTTCGCCTGGTATGCTCGTATTTTTTGCTGGGGGTGGTTTGTTGAATTGTCTGTGGTTGTTGGGTGATTGATTTTTAGCCATGTTGGAGGGCATTACGACAAATACACTTCAGTCAGGAGGTTGTTGTTGTTTTGCCCACCAACTGTTCGATGAAATGCCCAAGAGGGACATTGGGTGTCACAATGGCTTGGAGGGCATTACGACCTTCGTGTTGTTTTGCCCGCCAAATGTTTTCCTTAGTCTAACCCAAGACAACATGGGGTGAAGTCTGAGTAACCCCAAAATACGTGACGATTGGCACATCGGCCAAAGAATGTATAGGATCTGTAGTCTAGCATGCGAAACACATTCGACGCTCAATTCGATGGCCCGTCGATTCAATCAACGGACCGTCCGATTTAACGTCGAATGAGTCTGTCTAATATTTTTGCCAAACACAGCATCGACGGTGGATTCGACGACCCGTCGAATCAATCGACGGGGCATCTTTCCCACCGTCGTTTAGTTCAAATTTCCAGTGGCAAATTTGGTGATAAAATGAGATCGACGACCCGTCGAATTGATCGACCGGGTGTCTTTCTCACCGTCTTTTGCTCGATATTTCCAGTGGCTTACCCGCGATCGACGGCGCGTTGAATAGTTCAACGGGAACTTCGACGCTCCGTCGATCTATTCGACGATGCTTTAGCACATCGACGGACCACTGGCAACCTTATCAATGATTGCATGTCTTTTACTTTAAACTGATTCTTTTATGTTTTTATGGTTATCTTAACTATGAAGTGTATTCTTTTCTCAGGAATGCCTCAAAAAAAGTAAGTAAAGCGGGGTGGTGGTTCCAGACAGGGCCGAGGTCGGGATCAATCGGCCCTTACTCTTAGGGACGAACCCTCTAACTTTGATAATCAGGCGGCATCCCCAACGACTCGATCGAGGGCTCAGACCACCACGCCCCAAGAAGAATCACCCACTTTGGTCTCCTCTCAGTCTACCGGGGGGACTTCATTCTCCACATCCGCTGATTCTAGTGATGCAGCGACAGACCCGCCAGCCGCTCCTGAGCGAAATTTAGATGAGGAGCACGAGCGGCTGCGGCTGCAAAAGATGGAGATAGCGACAGTCCGCTTCCCCTATGAAGGGTGCCGAAAGTACTGTGTCAGAGGGGCCGATACAGACGACGCGGGTCATCCAACGAGAAATATTCAAGAGGAAGAACAGATCAGTATGAGCGGCTTGGAGAGCTATCCTCCGATCACCGATCTCATCAGGCACTATCTTCTTGAGGCATTCACCCAGCCTCCAGGTGATTATTGCCTGACCATGGTTCGGGAGTTCTATGCTACATACAGGGTAATGCTCGAGCAACGCCATAAGAACAAGAGAGCCATGAAAGCTGCCCCTCCATTGGACACGGTGTATGTTCGGGGTGTCCATGTTGACGTCTCAGCGCGCACAATCAACCGGTTTTATTTTGGTGATGACTTCGTGGCACCGACCACAGTGGAATATGATGATAAAATGGAAAGATGAGCTGAGCAATCTGTACGGGAATGGTTTGCGCAATTGATGGCTAGAGGGCCAGCGGACCAGGCCCCATGGTTGAGAAAATTGGGTGCCAACATCCGTAAGGCAGATATCAGCTTGGAAGCTAAATTCTGGTGAAATTTCATCATCTATCGGGTTCTGCCCACGGGAGCAGATAACATAGTCACACCAGATAGAGCAGAGGTTGTGGCTTCTATGCTATCGAGGTACCCAATGAACTTGGGTGATTTGATCAGTAGGGCCATCCGGGCACGCGCACCACAGGAGGCGACAACCTTTATATTCCCGTGCCTTATCACTCAGTTGTGTCGGTTGGCCCAGGTGTGGCACCTTGAGGCATTTGCAGCTACTCTTCAGGCAACAAAGGTGTGCGACATCACGCGGAGTAGGGATGAGATCCTCGGTACATCTCAGGCCACCAGTACTTCATTGCTAGAGCTCATGAGTGAGCAGGTTGAGCATGTCACGGATTCAGTACCTCAGGGCACAGAGGGATTGTCCACCACAGAGGCCTCCACACCATCTGTAGCTGATGCTACCCCTTCTTCTGAGGCACCACCTCGGCCCGTTGTTCCATCTGCATCTCATATTCCTCCATCAGCCACAGCAGCAGCCTCCGAGGATCTCTTTGTCCTCAACAGAGCCAACTTCAGGGAATTTGCAATCAAAGCAGAGCGTGCTGATCAGCAGGTGACTCGGATACTACAGCAGTTGGGTAGGTTCGTCCGGCAAGAGATTGCACCGGAGTTGGAGCCCTTCAGGAGGCTATGGAGAGGCATCATGCTCGAGTCAATGCACGACTTGACAGTTTGGAGATGCGGATACTCACTATTGAAAAGAAGAGTGAGTTTGACACTTCAGGAGATTTGAAGACCGAGCTTGACTAGATCCGAGCTGAGATTGCGGCCCTTCGAATGAGAGAGCCGATTATTGTGGATGACCCAACACCACCTGCACCAGTCGCCAGCATTTCCGATTTGATCAGAGTAGTTGATTTGGTGACTGAGGATGAGCCGAGGGAGAGTCGCAAAAGAAAGAGGCCCGTCAAAATAACTGATGATGACGATGAGGAAGACGACAATGAGGATGAAGACCTCGAGCTTCAGGAGGGTCTTCGGAGGTCACGCCTGGATATGAGGTTCACCGGCGCATCTTCCAGCACTAGTGCTATCCCAACGCCAGTCAGGCCAATCACGATAGCTCCTCAGGACCTGCAGCCACAGAGCAAGTCAGCTCCATCGCTTCAGTCCACCAAGCCAATCGCCGAGAGGACCTTTATTCAGACTGCTACGGGGGAGCCACCTCAGCAGCAAAAGCAGGATTAGCGTATTTCAGGTCGGCACCACCACCATGGGGTGATGGTATGATTTTTGATGCATTGGGGACGATGCTTCTTTTTTTTGGTGGGGGTGGGGTAACCTGATGTCCTTTTCAGTATTTATATTTATTTTATGGATATTTATATTTGTTTTATGGATTAAAGTAACTGTGACTCTCATGGTTGTTGCATTTTGAACTTATGGCATGGATTTTTGGTTGAAAAAGGACCTTTCTGATATATTTTATGGATCGATTTGAAATTGACTCCTCCAAAATGCAGTGGCGTATCTCAGGTGGTAATGAATTGACATGTATGGTTCTTTTTGTGACACCATAGATATTAGAGTGTGTATGAATTGAGTGTTCAAATCCTTATGCCATTGTGAGTGTGAGAACTTCTTGTGTTCGTTATTAGCATATGTGGATCCAGAACTTTCTTGGTAGGTCATGCTATATTGCTTAGGATAGTCGGTTGTGAAGTGATCATAGGCTTTCCTTTTGAATAGTCACGTCAGCCTTAAAAAGCCCAAAACCTGTTCTATATGAATATCACTAGTTCCCATGTTGAGCCTTTGACTTTTTCTCTTTATTTGATGTAACAAACCTTTTCCCCATTTCATGACTTCATTCCATCTTTGCACCCATTTCCTTCTTGACACTACTAAAGAAAAGAGGCGAATCGCCTAAGCTGGGGGTGGTATATGTGTGAAGTAAAGGCCAAGAGCCTAAAGTTGGGGGTGTGTGAGTTGCATAATCAAGAACTAGATGTGATAGCGGATCAAATTTGATAAAAGCTCATAAAAAAGAATGTGTTGTCTAATGTATATATACATTTCATGTACATATGTGTACGTATATATATATGTATATATATAGTTTTATAGCAATAATAATGTTGTCTCACAAAAAGATTGTAAATTCGAGTAAGGGTAAAATCACATCGTGGTCATGAGTTGAAGAATGAATAGATTGGGCATGAGAAGAAAGGTCAAATTTTGTAGCGTCAAGGAGGATGAGTCACTAATTCCCAAATGAGTATCCTACCCGTCCCCGAGCCTACATTACAACCCAAGAACAAGTCCTATAGTGATCACAACTGAACCATCCGAAAGTGTTAGGCATTGAAATTAAAGGCAAGCATATGGTATCTGCACTGGTAAATCATGAACTTTTTTGTGAGCGCGAGTGATTTCTATTCTCACCTATCCTTGTCCCAATTCTTATTGTCAAATTGTGTGTGGGACATTTTCTAAGCTAAGTGAGGGCATAATGGTGAATACTCACACGCATAAATGCTTCTAATAATGTGATGTCATAAATTGAAGCGTCAGGGTCAATTCTAATGAGTTTGTTTTGAAAGAACCTTGTTTGGGAAACGATGAAGGAGGGAGTTGATTTTAAAATGCACATGCCGGTAGCAATAAGCAAACACCATTCTAGTCACTTTTACTTTATTCTCAGCATAGTTGAAATTTTATTTTGTGGTTGTTTTGTCTGACTTGCTTGAGGACAAGCAAAGATCCTAAGTTGGGGGTATTGATGTGTCGCGGATTTGTGGCACATTCGACGCCTTTTTACTATGAATCTTGGTTGTTTTCAAGTAAATCTGGTTCTCGTTAATATGTTTTGTTAGGTTTTAGGAAAAACAATGGCCCAAAAGCAAAAACCAAAGAACAACAGAAAAAGTTGCCAGAAATGAGAATCGACGGTCCGTCGATCAATCGACGGTCCGTCGATCAATCGACGGTCCGTCGATCAATCGACGAACCGTCCTTCGAATCGTCGATAAGCCTGATTTTCCAGTGATGACAAAGTTGAAGACGACGAAGGACGGAGACATCGACGAAGCGTCGAACTGATCGACGTTTCGTCGTTGGTGTGGTCAAGAAGGATATCTCAGCTGAGGAGAAAAAGACGGGATACTCGACGGTGCGTCGAACTGGTCGACAGCACCGTTGAACGGTACACAGAGCTGAAGTTACAAAAAACGAAGAAATCGACGGATCGTTGAACGATCGACGGTCCGTCGATCTTGCTATTGGGGGAAATTTTGTCAGTTTTTGCTGTGCGTTTTTTGAGCTTGTTTAAAGAACATTTTAGGTTTTACTTTGCACTCAGATTTTATTGTACTCAACTAAAAAGTCCCATTGGTGGGTGAGCATTGAATACTCCCTTTTTGGAGCTTAGTGAAGATAACAAGATTCTATATTCCATCATTTTTATTACCTTTGTAAGCTTTATGTCTCATTTATTGCTTACTACTTTTGAGACCATAATGTGTGAGTAGTCACCTTAATCAAAGTTGTGGACCCAAAATGATGGGTGCTATGTAATGGGTATCTAACATTGTATATATATATATATATATATATATATATATATATATATATATATATATATAATGGGTTGTGATGTATTTTATTATTTCTCGTATTCATTGTTCTATAAGTGGTTGCAAATGCACAAACTCTAGTTTATTTGGAAAGATGAACTAGGGTGTGATTTGAAATAATATAACAAGGACTCCGGGCGCTAACCCTCGTTTAATGAACTCGCTTAGGAATAAGATGAGTTCTACTTGGCATATTTAGTCAACCTTATTTATAACTTTTCTACATTTGGAAAAATTATGAAAAGAAATACTTTCAAACTATTGGAAAATACTAGGAAGTGTATTAGAGATTAAGTGTATGCATAACCGCGACCCATTAGAAATATATCATATTGACACCCATAGCATAACGTCTAATCATTGCGAGGACACAACTTTGGTTCTCCAAATCCAAACAAATTTCAAACAGTTCAAAATAGCAAATACAAATCATATCTCCTTTTTAAAATATTCGGAATAGGATTAAAGCCTTTAAAGACTAGTATCGCATACAATTAGTACCCTTTTCTCTCTATATTCCCTGTGGGATTCGAACCCAACCTTGTTTGGGTTATTATATTTGACAACGTCCGCTTTACGCCATTAATAGGTGTAATTTGAGCGTATCACTTAGTCTGGAGGATAATTAAGGGAGGGGTCAAGAGGTTTGTCTAAAGTAAGTTGCCTAATCTGATCATTACTTGTCCTATGTGGTTATGTGTTGGTTGGGAGTTGAAGTCTTGAACCTAGCTTGATCTTAGTTTGCCCTGCTTGATCATATATGTCATAGGAAGGTTGAAGTCTTGTTATGTTAAAGGCTTGTTATGCTGAATCAAGTTTGGTTATTGCTTGTCCTATGTGGTTATGTGTTAATTGGGAGTTTGATGTCTTGAATCTAGCTTGATCATAGTCTGTCCTACTTGATCACATGTGTCATGGAAAAGTTGAAGTCTTGTTATGTTGAAATTTAGCCTGGCTATTATTGTCTCACCTAAGTCATACCTGTTTGGTTGAAAACTGGGCACTTTGAGTCATATCAATGTATATTGACAACCAAAGGTCTTAAAAGTGTTCTTGGGGAGGGGAAGGGCCTTAACTTGGCCAAAGTATTTCACTTAGAGGCCTTTGTCTTGATTGTCCTCTTTGTGGTAAGTGTGGGAATTTGTTTAAACTACTTCTGAGTAGCATATGTGGAGTGTGTGGTTGTGATGTGTTTGAATCTAAAAGGTTTCAAATGTTTCTATAATAAACTAGGTTCAGAGCAGTTATAAGATGGTCTATGTGTGATAAAAGAAGGGAAAATCATCCAGTCTAACAAGTTAATTAAGAGGTAATTGTTATGGTTGTTCTCACCTAGCAAATGAAATATGTCCATTCTGATAAATGGGGCATTAAAAAGGAATTCAAAGGTTGGTAGTTTGGCAAGGAGTGTGTGCATGTGTGTGTGGCCCATGGGTCATGTTTGCGTGCAAGAAAACCTTTTCTTTTTGATAACTTGTCATCTAGTTACAATAATAGGTAAGGATAAAGGATAAAAGAAAGAAGGATGATGGGATCTTTGTTACAAATCTTGCTTAACTTGTCCTTTTGTGGTCTAGTCTGGATACTGTTGTGTTTCCCTTTGATGTTGAGTGATGAGTTCCTTTAAAAAAGAGTGGTAATGAGGCTAAAATGATGGTGTTGAAGTCTGTTAATTGTTTCTTTGTGTGGTTTGATCCTGATGGAAAGAAAAAATGTGTACTCTTTCCTTTGAACTACAGTGTGGTTAAGGACAAAGACCCTTTTATGATCTTGGTTTTAGTTTGAAGTGTTAGGGAGAACTAGCTTGCTGTTATTTGCTATATGTTCATGATGTGCCTGTCTCCAGTACTCAAAGGGAATTTGGTAATGAAATGTTGTCCTTTTTTAAATCTGGACCTCGTCCTCATAAATCAGCTAGTTTGTTATTGTCTGATATGTGTCTGTGAAGTGTTTATTCCCAATATTCACATTTGAATTTGGTAATAAAAGGTCTCTAAAACCTTAACATAGTCTTCATGAATCTGTCAGTTTGATATTGTTTGGTATGTGTTTGTGAGGGTCTTGTTCCTAGTACTCACAGCTAACTTTGGTCACAAAGAGTCTTTAAGGATAGACCATAGTTTCATGAGTTTGTCAAAGGAAGTTATGAAAGGGTTGGATGGTTTTGAATGTGTCTATAACCTATAGTATTGCCACACGATGATTAGGGTGAGGCCACTGGTCACTACCTCCAGTGGGGCCCAGGATCCCTTTTTGCTGAAAGGAGACTCAGGAAAAAGAGATGGGGAGGTGATGACCCCACCCTATCCTGTTTCCCTTTCAGGGGCTTGAAACTTGTTCTTTCATCTCTTGGACCTTCCTCTCATGATCCTGGGACTCACAAAGGTCTCAAGTAGGGGAGAACAGCCTAATCATGTCTAACAGGGAGAGGAGAGTATACCTAAAGATCGAATAAATTGTTGTTAATGTAGGAAAGTTTAGGTAATGTGAGATTTCTGCCATTGGCTCCTAAATGTGTGTCCATGAATGACCTCTAAGTGTCCTTCTTTTATCTGGGGATCTACTTGCCTTGAGTCTTATTGTCCAAACCTAGGGTGTGCAAGAAAATGGGGCTGGTGAGTGTATTATGTGGGTATAAGTTGTCATAGAGGATCAAATGTGTTATGTGCCATTTTGCTTTCATTGCTAGCCATGTGTCTTCATCCATTGTTTCTAAGTTGTTCATCCATGACTGATGTCTGAGATCTGCCACCTGGTTTATTGGTTAGACTTGTCCTCTATGAGATGTTTGGTCTCCTTGTTTGCCAAAATTGTGGTCATGTTGTAATTTCATTTCTTGCCTTTCTCTTCCTCCCCTTCTGTGCTTTGGGAAAAGACCTTGGAGTAGTTTAAAATATGTTAGGGGAATACTTTTTTTTTTAGGAATCAAAACTGTTGACAGGCTGTTTGGTTGACTTGTCCATTGAGATTTCCCTCCCTTTAACAAAGTCTTTCCAAAGCTCACTTGTCTATTAATCAATGGCCTTGCTTTATGCACCAGCTTGTGGTGTGTTCAAGTTAATAAAGAGGAGTAAGTTTTAAAGGATGCCATTTTTTATTGTGTATCCTCATCCAGTCATGAAACTGAATTCCCCCCCCCCCCCCCCCCCCCTCTTTCATTACTTCTATATTTGTTGATTATCTAGTCTCACTCCAGTGCTGCGATTTGCTATGTTTGATGTAAATGTCTCCCTTTAGAGTGTGGCACTTAACTGTTGTTTGTTTATGAGTTTACTTGAAATCTGTTGTCACTCCTAAGTTCTATACTCTCTTTTCCTCTTTCTTGGGATGCACTGGTTGAGGATAAACTATAGTAGTTCAGGCCTTCTTGGTGTTAGCCATGCCTGGGGTTCATAGAAGCCCCTTGGAACTTGTGCGACATCAAGAATATAAGGCAAGGACTCAGTCCCCATGCCATTGAAAAATCTCCAACCAAGGCAAATCCATTCAAGGAGAAACGGGGTAAGTATAGAATAATATGAGTACTTTTTTTATACTATACATAGTTTTACTATTTTAGTGATAAGTTCAGTGTTTATAAACTAATTGGGTCCCTTTTCTTTTTTTCCCCCCTCTCCTCTCTCGCATGGCCATTCGGATCTAGCCAAAGCCTACCTATTGAGCCAAAGGCCCAATAGGAAATTAATTAAAAAAACGGAGTCTGCAAAGGCAAAGCAAATAGCAAGGCGCGCAGAAGGCCAAGCCATGGGTGAAAATGGCTAAACTAGGGGCTTGGTACGCTCCTAGTCTAATTCTATTTCATTTTATTTGCATTATTTGTTTAAAGCTTTTGATGTACTTGTAATTTGTATCAAACTCATATTATAGTGGAAAACATTATGGTTAGAATTAGCCGTCTTAGGACAACGGTGCTTATACCGTTTAGATGACTTTAGGTCCCCAAGGAATTTCCAAAACCCCGAGCAAAATTCAATGGTTTTTGAGGTCAAGTATAAAAAAATTAGATTTTGCGAAAATCTATTCATATAGAACTTGATGTTTAAACTCCAAATGGGTAAAAGCGATTGTGGAAAACAAAAGCATTTTAGAAACTCAATAAAATTACAAATCCTTTTTAACAAAATCGTCCTTCTTAAAGTTTGTACAAAAGGAGATTTTCTACAACCACTTGCAACAAATTTTCGGGCCTCAGCCCACGAGTAATCCCTAATCGAAAGCCAACTTCGCATTATTTTCAATTCTAAGAAAAAACGGACCAATTATGTGTACACGACTCTTTTTTTCTTAAAAAAATAAAATAGAACCAAAGTTTTGCTTAGGATTACAGTTTGGGGCCTAGGAGAAGGCCATAAGAACGGGTATATACAGCCGAGATATACTCCTTTAAACATAGAAAAACGCTCTTTTTATAACATGAAAACTAATTGTAATACAAAGTTTCTAATAAGACGGAACGTATCAAAACGGAATGACACGAGCCAAAGTATGAGTATGACATGAATTTAACACTATGAGAAAATCAAGAACCTCGCCTTTCTTAGTTTGTGAAAATAAAATATACTTCGTACATATATAAAAGAAGACTATTTATATACGGATATTGTAAGTCCGAAAACTACGATACCCCGTATATAAGGGGGGCATATTCAAATTCTTTTCCAAAATGATATGCAATTTACAAAATGACAGTTTCTTTAAATGCGAGAATAAACACAAAACAGTTTAGGCAAAAACTCATACTTTGAAATTCGAAGGTTAACCGTATAGTACAGATCCTTAATACTGGGGTGCCTAACATCTTCCCCAGTGGATCATCAGAACCCTTACCTAGAACTCTGGATTATGAAGGTTTTTTCGTGGTATTTGAATATACCCTTCAAAATCGGTTTTCCTAATTTCCTAAAAATTAGGTGGCGACTCTTTTAAAACGAAGTCCGAAAGAGCACCAACGAGTTCATAGTAGCCTTTTATGCCTTAACTGCCGTGTAAAAAGTGAACCGTTACACTTATGTCCCACCCAAGAGGAACCTAATTATTTCAAGCCAACCATCCACTAGCGACCCCGCTAGTTCTCAATGGAGGATATGCTATCAAGAGTTTTCAAAAAAATGGAGCTAACTGATTCCTTTTGTAAAGAAATAGGGCAGGTGGTGAGTTCTCATTCCACTTCCATTAAAAAAATTCAGTCACAACTAAGACAAATCTCATCTCAACTCAATAAAGGCAAAAGGGCACATTCCCTAGTGACACGGTTGCAAATCCAGCAAATGATGAACACAAATGCTATGCAATCATTACTAGGAGTGGGAAAATAATTGGACAAAGAGAGTTGGTAACGAAAAAGGGGTTGGTTGATGAAGCGAAAATTATTGAAGAGCCAACGGTCAATGAAAAAGAAGTGAGCTACTACCGAAGAGCCCATTGTTATTGAACACGTCCCCGAAAGTGATGAAGTATCGGAAGGCAAGAAAGTGCCAGATGAGGTTCCTGAAGCTTTGAAGCCTATTCTAAACCTCCTCCTCCATTTCCTCAAAGATTGGCTAAGAAAGCGGATGATGGCAAATTTCTCAAGTTCATAGAGAAACTGAAATAACTTTCAATTAATATCCCATTTGTGGAGGCACTTGAACAAACGTCTGGGTATGCGAAATTTATGAAGGATCTTGTAACCAAGAGGAGGCATTCCAATTTTGAAACAATGGGGGTTACACATCATTGTAGCTCTATTGTGATAAAATTTTTGGTTCAAAAAATAGAAGACCCGGGAGCTTTCATCATTCCTT
Organism: Lycium barbarum; assembly: GCF_019175385.1. Lineage (NCBI taxonomy): Eukaryota > Viridiplantae > Streptophyta > Magnoliopsida > Solanales > Solanaceae > Lycium > Lycium barbarum. The sequence goes on from NC_083341.1 coordinate 23,771,284, forward strand.
GCATAATTGGGAGGTACAAATTGGAAAAGGCCTTACGTGATCTTGGAGCAAGTATCAGCTTGATGCCACTTGTCATTTTTAACAAGTTGGGTATGGGCACTCCCCGACCCACAACTATGAGGTTGCTAATGACAGATATAACCATAAAGAAATCGGTGGGTATTCTTTATGATGTACTTGTGAGAGTTGACTGATTCATCTTTTGGCCGACTTTGTGATTTTAGATTGTAAATTTGATTTCGAAGTGCCCATAATATTGGGAAGACCTTTCTTACCTACGGGACATGATATTGTAGATGTGGAGAGGGGCGATTTAAAATTTAGAATGAATGATGATGAGATCACTTTCCATATTTACAAATCGATGAAACAACTGGCGGACATAAGTGTCGTGTCAGTTATTGATATAATTGATAAAGCTATGGAAACAACAGTTGAGTATGAACATGCGGGTGAGATGTTGGCGGTGGTTATAATGAATTATGAGGGGGAAAATGAAGAAGAATTCGAGGAAACGGTTAATGCATTGGTGGGGTTGGGTACATATAGATACAATCCTACAAAGCTTGATCTTAATCTAGAAAACTGTAAGAAGTCTCCCGCAAAGCCCTCTATCATTAAACCTCCCACCTTGGAACTTAAACCTCATCCTTTACATTTGAGGTATGAGTTCCTTGGACCAAACAACACTTTGCCCGTGATAATCTCCGCCCGATTGACGGATGAATAACAAGAGTGACTAATGGTGATCTTGAGAAAGTACAAAAAGGCAATTGGGTGGTGTATTGCGGATATTCAAGGAATTCCTCCCGGAATGTACACTCATAAAATCCAACTTGATAAAGATTGTAAACCGAGTGTTGAGCACCAAAGGAGGTTGAATCCTCCTATGAAAGAAGTGGTTAAAGCAGAAATCATCAAGTGGTTAGATGCCGGTGTTGTGTACCCAATAGCTGATAGTCTATGGGTTAGTCCGGTTCATTGTATATCAAAAAAGGGTGGGATCACCGTTGTGCCCAATGAGAAAAATGAATTGATTCCAGCTCGTATTGTTACCGGTTGGAGAGTGTGCATGGACTATAGAAAGTTGAATCGTTGGACAAAGAGGGATCATTTCCCAATGCCTTTCATGGATCAAATACTTGACAGGTTTGCGGGAAGAGATTTCTATTGCTTCTTGGATGGCTACTCGGGGTACAACCAAATCACTATTGCCCTGGAAGATCAAGAGAAAACAATATTCACTTGTCCCTACGGGACCTTTTCTTTCAAGAGAATGCCCTTTGGGTTATGCAAAGCTCCTACAACTTTCCCACATTACATGATGTCCATCTTCTCCGAAATGGTTGAGGATTCCATTGAAATCTTCATGGATGAATTTTCTGTAGTTGGGGACTCCTTTGATGATTACTTAAGGAATCTAGCCCAAGTATTAAAAAGATATGAAGAAACAATAAACTTGGTGCTCAATTGGGAAAAATATCACTTCATGGTAAGGGAAGGCATAGTCTTGGGGCACAAAATTTCGGAGAAGGGGATTAAGGTTGATCAAGACAAAATTGAAGTTATTATTAAGCTTCCTCCTCCTATCTCCGGCAAAGGTATTCGAAGCTTCCTTGGGCATGCTGGGTTTTATCGAAGGTTCATCAAGAATTTTTCAAAAGTGGCCAATCCTCTTTGCAAGTTATTGGATAAAGAATCAAAATTCTTATTTGATGATGCTTGCGTATAGGCTTTTAATTGTTTGAAAGAGAAACTCACACCGGCTCCCATCATTATCACTCTGGATTGGTCTAAGCCCTTTGAGCTCATGTGTGATGCGAGTGGGTTTGCAATGTGGGTTGTGCTTGGTCAAAAATGTGAAAAGATCTTTTATCCAGTTTACTATGAGAGAAAAACTCTCAATGGTGCCTAATTGAACTATACGGTCACCGAGAAAGAGTTGCTTGCCATTGTCTTTGCTTTTGAGAAATTTCGTGATTACTTATTGGGAACCCTTATGGTTTTTCGCATCAATCATGCAGCTCTATGTTACCTCATGACAAAGAAAGATGCAAAGCCAAGGTTGATATGTTGGTTCCTTATTTTGCAAGAATTTGACTTTGAAGTCAAGGATAGAAAGGGGTGCGAAAATAAAGTGGTGGACCATTTGTCTCGTCTTAAAGAAGGTGGGAGGCCATCGGATGGTCTTGAAATCAATGAATCATTCCCGGATAAGCAAGTGATGGCGGGGTCATATGATATGATTCCATGGTATGCCGACTTTGCCAATTATCATGCTAGTGACATCATGCCGGAGGATTTAAATTTTCACCAAAAGAAAAAGTTCTTGAATGATGTCTGAAAATTCTATTGGGATGAGTCATATATATTTCGGGTTTGTGCCGATAACATCATAAGGAGGTGCATACCCGAAGTGAAAATGATACCTATCATTGAGGCTTGTCACTCATCACCCGTGGGGGGTCACTATAGTAGCTCAAGGACGGCGACAAAAGTTCTCCAAAGAGGTTTCTATTGGCCCACCATCCACCAAGATTTTGTGAAAGCTTTTGACCAATGTCAAAGAAAAGGGGGAATCATGCACAACATGCTGCAGCAAGTGCCACTCGCAGGTGTTGCATGCACAACATGCTGCAGCAAGTGCTGCTAGCATGTGCTGCCAGAAAGTGCGGCTTGTTCTATTTTTGCTCTATTTTGCTCCATTTTGCTCCGTTATGCTCTCTGGACATTTTATCCTACAAAACGACATAAATACACAAAAAGTAACCCTAAAAGTGCTTGAAGAGTCACAAAATCTTAAGGAATTAGCATCGAATATCCTGTAATTTCGCGGCACATCACATTTCAAGAAGGCACGAGTTGCCAATGACACCGATTCTTGAGGTGGAATTATTTGATGCATGGGGGATTGATTTCATGGTTCCTTTTGTGAGCACCTACAACAACAAATACATCCTAGTAGCAGTTGATTACATGTCAAAATAGGTTGAAGTAGTAGTACTTCCAAATAACGAAGGAAGAAGTGTCACCACCTTCTTAAAAAAGAATATCTTTTCAAGGTTTGGTACCCCAAGGGTAATAATTAGTGATGGGGGCTCTCATTTTTGCAACTGGTTGTTCAAGGATCTTCTTGTAAAATATGGAGTCAAGCACAAAGTTTACATCCCTTACCATCCCCAAACAAGTGGACAAGTGGAGGTATCAAATCGGGATATCAAGAGAATCCTATCTAAAATAGTGAATGCTAATTGAACCAATTGGTCAAGGAAATTGGATGATGCACTATGGGCCTATCAGATAACTTGCAAGACACCAATAGGTATGTCTCCTTACCAATTTGTGTTTGGGAAAGCTTGTCATCTCCCGGTGGAGCTTATGAATAAGGTATGTGGGCCTTGAAAAAGTTGAATCTAGATAGAAGTGATGCCTCAAAATTGAGGATGGATAGACTAAATTAGCTGGATGAATTCTGTTTTAGAGCATATGTTAGCTCTTCACTCTACAAGGCCCGCATGAAGCACCACCATGATAAGAATATCTTGAAGAGAGAGTTCACTCTGGGGGATCGTGTGTTGTTGTTTAATTTAAGACCCCGTTTGTTTCCTAGAAAATTGAAATCAAAGTGGTCCGGCCCTTTTGAAGTCACCCAAGTGTTCCCACATGGAGCAATTGAGCTTATGTGCCCAAGTGGTGATCAAATCAAGGTGAATGGGCAAAGGTTAAAGTATTAGGTGGGCTCTCCTAATGAAGCAAAGATAATTGAGATCATTTTCCTCAACGAGCCATGAATTACAGTCGTGCCACAACGTAAAATCAAGCGCTTCTTGGGAGGCAACCCAAGTTCTTAATTTTGTAATTTTTTTCTTGACATTTGTGAAGTGTGTAGGATGAAATGTTTCAAGAAAATGGAGTTGAAACACCCAATACATGAGGAGATTTAAAGAAAAGTGAGAATTCAAAAGTCGACTGAAGTTGTCGGCTCATATGCGGCACCGCATTATGAGTTTGCGGCCGCAAATTTCAGTCCATGAATTGGGCAGTGACCAATGCAAAAACATCGAGTATGCGGGCCTTATATAGCACAACATCTCTCATATGCAGTCGCATCTGGGCTCGCATCATCTAATAGATACACGTCAGGTAAAGTAACTTGCGGAGAGAATGCGAGGTCGCTAACTCCTAATGCGACCGCATTTTCACCGCAAGTTGCGCGAATATATAAGGCTCTTTTGAAACTCACTTGCTTACTTTCCCCATCTTTAATCTCAAACATTACACTTCCCCACGATCACTAATTGTCAGTGTCAAGTGAACTTCAAGCTCAATTGACCCTTTAAGAACACAACCCCCTGCTCAAGTTTTATTATTCATACTTCAATTGGAATTTGGGAAATTCTCTTGTGCACAAACCTTCACACCTCTAATTTCTAAGATATGTAATACGGCTCTAGAATTTTAATGTAAATCTTGTTGTTAATGAACATGACGAGAGCGTAGAGCATATTTTTAGGGCTTATTTGGTTTGTTGATTGATTGAAGTAGACCTTAGGTTTTCTATGAAATGGTGCGTATATGGGACTGTTGAATTTTCTGGTTAAATCATTAAAATTGTGGGGGTTTTAAGGGCTTATTTGACATGTAGGGTAGTTTAATCATGCTTTAGAGGGGAGATTTGGGTGTTTTTGAACTGAAATCTTGAAAAATGTGAAGTTGGGGTGAAAATTTGGGGAAGAGGATAGAGATACAACCGCACACTGAGTTTGCGGAGCCGCATCTCTGTCACATCTAATGCATTTCGTTGACAGTGGTAAGGGTAAGAACTCCGAGTATGCGATCGAGATGCTTGACCACATCTTCTTGATGCGGTCACATCTTGCTCCGCATAGTTAAAGCTAGAAATTGGCAGTGAGGTCTGCATTTTGTGCTAGTTTGCGGGTCCGCAAACTGTGTATGCTGCCGCATTCTTTAAAATGCGGCCCGCATACTCTTTTTCCGAAAGCAAACTCCCTAATTCAGCCTCATTTTTTCCAATTTCCTTGGTATGGTTGATAGTTTAATGCTTTCTTTTTAAACAAAAAACACAAAAAATAGTTTATTGCTTTCATTGACCTAAAAACAAAAAAAAAACAAAAAATTGAACTTGCTTTTGTTTAATGGGTGTTGATTTTTACATAATGACTCGTGGCGAGTTCATCTTCGAACTTGGAAGGGAAATCAGGGAAGAAGAAGAAACGACACCCCGAGGCTCCATCACTAGTTGAGGGGCCATCCACCATTCCACTTGTCCCCTAACAAGCCACCCCAACCTAAGGCACTACCTCCACCCAGGCCCAGTCACAGTCACTCCAAGAACAATTTGAGGCCCGAGTTATGAGGAGAGGTCCGTTGGCAAGATCTGGGGCTGAAGTAGCGTTATGACAATAGACACACCTTCAACTTGGAAAAGCAAATAAGTTTGAAGGGGCTGCCTGAAAATTTCTCACTGATCATGGAACAACTACAAAAAAGGAATTGGATGATCTTCACAGAATCACCCGGGACCTTCGTGTCACAAATTATCCGAGAGTTCTATGCCAGTTTTAGGGTGTCTATGGGAAAGAAGAATACTATGATTACTGGGTGTACGGTTCGGAGGCTGGTGGTGCCCATATTCCACGAGGGCATCAATCTTGAATATTTCGAGAATAGTGGCACACCTCACTGGGAGTATGAGGATAGGATAAGAAAGAATGTTGTAGAGGGTCAGCGGGCTTGGTTGGTTGAGTTTCTTGCGGATCCAAGTACTACTCCTATGTGGATTGGGATTATTAAGGCTAGCCTCAACATTGAGGCAAAATTTTTGTTATCTTTCATCAGTAGCAGATTCTGGCCTTTACAAAATGAGACCTTGGTAGGTATCAACAAGGCGGTGTTGCTAGAGCGTATCATGATAGGGGTGCACATCAATGTGGGTTGTATCATGTACTATCACATTATGGACAGAGCCTGGCAGACTACGAGGTCCATACTATTCCCTTGCCTGATTACTGCTTTATGCCGTCGACGTAAGGTACCCGTGTTGAAACGAGTTGACAGAGAGTGCTAGAATACCGAGTTCGTGGATATTTTGAGGACTAAGGATGATCAGAACCCGGAGAGACAGAGGAAGAGAGTGAGAGCCCAAACAGTTGATTTGATTGCCGGGCTAGAGGACCTTGCAAGGCCTGCTGCTTTTGCTATTCCAACACTATCTGGCACAGCTTCTGGGCTGCTTCCATAAGCACTGCTTCGGGGTCCACAGCCAGTGGCACCCCACCACCCACCCCTGCTGCCCCACCATCTCAAGGTATTCGTCCTCCTTCTGTGGCTGATTTCTAGACTGTGGCTCGCACACTGAGCTCGGTAGACTCCAAGGTTACTAGGTTCATTCAGACTATGCTGGTGATTATCCGGAAGGCAGTAGCAGAGTCCCAAAAGTAGTTGGAGGATCAAGTTATGAGCCTAAAAAAGAGGATATAGAAGGTTGAGGCGGGCGAAACTGAGTATCTGTGCATTATAAGGAATGATCTCGCTCAGTTGAGGACTGACTTCTTTGCATCCCGAACTTCATTATTTGAGGCCAAGGGTACCGAGTGTGTGATGGGCGCTGAGGAGGCCGAGAGAGGCCAGATAGAGGCAGAAGTCACCGAGAGTTCATTTGACCACTCTACAGCGGGTGCTAACCCATTAGGCGTAGGAGATGATGAGTATGAGAATCTGGGTGATTTTGAGATGCTCTCGTATGCGATCCGAGATTTTGCCGCCTCTGGACATCCTGTGGCTCACAACGATGAGGAGCTTGATCAGGATCTTGCACGAGCTACAGAGCAGTCGATGATAGATTTCATGCCCAGAAGGTGACGAGTACTGAGGCTCCTCGCCCACCAGCTGATAGAGCGACGTCGTCATAGCCTCAGATGTCAGCTTCTGTCCCTGTTGATGCCACAGTTGTTACTACCACTCCATCCACCGAGCCTGTATTAGCTTCTTCTGATGCGCCTCGACACGACGCTTGATACGTCACAGAGATTTCTCACCTCTTTTTTATTATATCTGATGCATTGGGGACAATGCAATATTTTTAGTGGGGGGTGGTAGCCCTAGTCTCTTGTGGATAGATATTTTTAGGATGATGATGTACATATGATACTATGGATGTTTTTGTTTATGTATTTGTTTTATTTCAATATTTTTGTTAAAGTTCAAGTGTTGTTGTTACCCATGTTTCGTTTATTGTGTAGTATTAGCTATATCCTTGGATTTTCTTAGTCATGGTTCTTTTCCTAAGGATGTTAATGGTCTTTTGAACCTGGTCTTTGTAGGTAGTTTTGAGTCGGCTTGTCCCAACGATAAATATTTGGGTGCTTTCTTAATGAAATTAAGCCTCGTAGTGTCAGGATGACGGCATGACTTGTTTGGTACCAATACATTTAGATTAAACTTGATTATTGTGTACCCTACTCTACTTTTTTTATGAACTGATGAGTTGTGACAACATATGCCTCACTTTGTGACTGTTTGAATATTCTTTGTTGAATGCATGAATTGCACTTGTCTTAGAAGTTATTGATCCATCTTGAACAATGCATGTGCCCTGAGTGGTGACGGTTCGTATAATAACTTTTGTGATTACTTGTGTCAACTAGAACATGCCCGGTTTATCTTTCTAAGCTAGTCTTGATTGTTCTTGTTGGAGAAGTGAGCTTAGGCAATCTTTGAACGTCCTAACTTAACCTCTTTAGCCTTGTTAGACCACCAAAAGCATAAATGTATCACTAGTCACCCCTTTTGAGCCTTTAAACTATTTTTGTTGTTCACCACATTACAATCCATTACATTTCTTACGTTTACCTCTTTTGAACCCATCCTTCCTTGAAACTTTAAGTCCCAACATAGGCTCTTAGCCAAAGTTGGGGGTGAGAGGCTATGTGAGTAAGGTTGACCTAAGTTAGAAATGATCAGTGGCGGATAAAGCTCATGTGTATCCCTTGCATGTACTACTAAAAAAATTATAGTACATATAGTTATAAATAAAAGAAAGTTTTAATACCATATAAGTGCAAAAAGGCCCGAAGAGAAAGAAGGCAATAAAAAGGTAGAACTAACTAGAAAAAGGTGAAGGAGGAAGTTAGATCATGATGAATCAAAGAAAGGGCCTTAACAAAAACAAGTGTAGAGTTCAAGGAAGGTATAGTCACTTTTGTACCCAAATGTGTATCCTACCCGACCCGAAACATTCACTACAACCCGAAAAGTCCTTTGTGATCTCCAAACGAGCATTTTTAAGTTGGAATAGAAAGAAAGTAAGAGCAAGCTTATGGTTTGAAACCTGTAGCACTCAAAATTCTTTATGAGTGCGAGCGTTCTCTTTATTGTCCCTAGTTATTGATTGAAATAGCTGTGTGAGGGACTTCCTTTCTTGTGAGGGCATATGTGTTGTAACACTAAGTTGGTGATGAAATCGCTCAAGTGAGCCAATAAAATATGCACTTGAGGAGAGTAATCTCTAGACATGATGTGATGCTTGTGATTGTCATAATGTCATCTTGAGTACAATTTTGAAAACATTAAAAGGTGATTGAAGGGCTTGAATGATCATGCGTGTAGTCTAATTATTGATACCAACCAATAGCCATTTGGGTGCCATGTGTTTTAGTAGAGTCTAGTGAAGTCTTAGCTTTGTGTTGTTTTCTTGAGGAAAAGTAAAAGGTTAAGTTGGGGGTGTTGATAAGTCGTGGATTTTAGGCTTTTTACATCCACTACTTATGTTTTTTTAGGAGTCTTTTCAAGTATTTTTCTATAGTTCTATTAGGTTGTTATGTGTTTTCAGCTTTTGTGAGTCAAGGGCACAAAAGGGGCAAAATGACATAAAAGAAGGAAAATATCTAAATATGCGATCAGTATGCGGCACCGCAAGTGCAACTTGCGGCCGCATACTAAGGACAGAGAATTTCTAGAGAGGTTGTCAAAATGCAGCAGTATGCGACGTGTATGCGGTACCGCAAACTCAGTTATGCGGTCGCATACTCCACCTCAGTACAACCATTGAGTGGAGCAAAATGCACAAGTTTGCGAAGAACATGCGGCACCGCAAACTCAACTTGAGGCCGCATGATGAAGTTCCACAAAGACGGAGGATGCGGCCAGCATGCGGTCACATACTCCTGTTGCGACCGCATACTCGGTCCGCAATGTGTCATTTAATGCCAAAAGAGTACTTTTTGCCCCCCTTTTATAAATACTAGTTCTAGTTTTTTGTGAACGTTCATTGAATATTCCTTAGACAAACTGTATTGTGTCTTTTAGCATAGAGAGCATCAAATATTGGTTGTTGGGGCTATAAAGAAAATTCTTTCACTTTTTGTCATCTTCTTCCATTAATCATTGTAAGCTTTATGAATATTCCCTATACTCTTGTTTTGTATTTAATGAAGATGAGTAGCTAAATCATTTAGCTAAGGTTGTAGGACCAAATGTATTAATTATGTAATTGGGTTTCATTTTCAAACTCTATTTCATATGTTAAAGATGTTTTCTATTAACTCTTCAAGCTTTAATGTCTTTTAATGGTTGCAAACATTATTTGTGCATTTGCTTGGAAAAGGGAGTGTAAGTTAGGAAAAGAGTTAATAGCAATAATTTGGGATTTTACACTCATCTAATAGCTTGAGCCAGGAATAGGAAATCTATTTGAGACTAAATGGGTGTTCTCGTGTGCAACATTCTAAGTCTTGGAAAAGCTTAGTGATAAAATTTACTAATTTGATTGGCAGAATTTTAGTAAGAATTAAGTAACCCGTGGTCTATTACATTTACACATATAAATAAGTTGATTTGATACACAAGCGCATTACTTTTCGTTGGAACCACAACCTTAGTCCTTTTTACCAATAGTTACATTTTATAACAACAAATCTTAGAATTAATTATCAAACTCAAAACCAATCATTATTATATTCCCCTTGATATAACCCTAATTGGTACAAGTTCCTCAAGACCTTTCATACGTAGCCAAGCGAAGGAGCTCCAAGTACTCCAAGCCATATTCATGAGAAGAGGAGTGTTGGAAGAGCTTGAGGAGAGGATTTCAAGAGTCTACAACATTTGGGAGATATCTTAGGAGGATCTTGAAGAGGCCACTCCAAAAAGTGGCTAGGAGCTCAAAGTGGTTAGAAATGCAATTCATGGCTAAAGGATGCAAATCTTGGTCTAGAATTCAATTCAAGACTAAGTATGCAAATTAAGGTCATAATTGCAAGCATTGGACAATTGGAGCATCGAAGACCCATGTTGGGGCTATTTTCGCAAAGAGCCACTTTAGGGCCTTTGTTGTAATGTAAAGACTATAAATAGGATACTTAGTCTTCATTTGCTCCTTAGCTTGAATATTGATGAAAAACTCATTTTGAGAGATTATTTAGTTATCTTAATATTGATTGTTTGGTTGCTTCTAAGTGTGATTTCTTTTGTTGCTAATTGAATTGCATTTCTATTGGGTTTATAGTGTGTTGCTAATTTGTGGATTTCATTTGGGTAATTCATTGAATTCAAATAGTTTAGGTTCCTTGGTTGAATTCCAATTAGGAGGGTTTAGGTTTAGAATACCTAAGTTTGCATATAGAGTTCATTACTAAGTAGGTCTAACTCCTATCTTCTAATTTCTCATCCCCAATTCTTCATCTATCCCTTTTATTTCCTTTTGTTATTTTTGAATTTCTTAGAGTTTCAATTAGGTTTCTATCACACCTTTCCCTTGAAATAGTCGAGCTTTACACTTAGCAAGTACATTTCTTCATTGTATTCTCTGTGGGATTCGACCCCAAACTTGTTGGGTTCTATATTTGACAACGACCGCTTACTCCTAATATTAAAGGTGTAATTTGGGCGTATCAAATTTCTGCAGGATTCATAGTGTATTGAGACATAGAACTATTAGGCATACACCACAATAGAATGGAGTAGCTGAAAGGATGAACCACACTCTTCTTGAGAAAGCAGGATGTATGCTCTATAATACCAAGGTGCCTAAGGAGTTCTGGGCAGAAGCAGTAAATACTGCTGGTTATGTTGTTAATCATTCTCGAGCGTCAGCGATTGACTTCAAAACTCCAAACGAGGTATCTTTAGGAAAACTGTCTAATTACTCGTACTTAAGAATCTTTGGATGTCCCGCATATTACCATGTAAGTGATGGAAAACTAGAACCTAGAGCTCAAAAAGATTTATTTATGGGATATGCTGAAGGGGTAAAAGGTTATAGAATATGGATTTTAGATCCTTTTAAGTTTGTAATCAGTAGAGATGTTACTTTTGATGAGACATCTATGCTTGATCCCGGAAAGGCGTCTATTAAGTTTGCAGGAAAAAATGGAGTGAAACAAGGTTGCTCCATTCTTACAACAGAAACGAAAGAGGAAAATGTGAAACTCACTGAGGAGGAGGATCAAGTGACTCAGGTGGAGTGAGATAATGAAAAATCTCACGCAGTAGTACCTAAAGTTGAACTGTACATTATAGCTACTGGAAGGGGTAAACAAACTCCGTAGCCTAATCCAAAATATTATCCTCAGCCTTCGCAAGCTAATCTTATGGCCTATGCATTAGCTACTGCCGAGGAGAAAATAAAGGATTTGGAACCCTCAAGCTATACAGAAGCTACTATGTGTGGTGAAGCTGATCAATGGCTTTTAGCCATAACCGAAGAGATAGAGTCTCTGCACAAGAATTAGACATGGGATTTGGTGAGTCTACCGAAGGGGAAGAGCACTGTTGGTTGCAAATGGGTCTTCAGAAAAAAGGATGGCATTCCGGGTGTAGATGATGCTAGATACAAAGCGAGATTGGTTGCTAAGGGCTTTTGTTAGAATGAAGGAATCTACTACAATGATATTTTCTCACAAGTCGTGAAGCATAGGTCAATTCGTTTATTACTAGCTTTGGTTGCCCATTATGACTTGAAGCTTCATAAGCTCGATGTCAAGACTGCATTCTTACATGGTGAACTTAAAGAGGTGATCTTCATGAATCAATCCAAGGGCTTCCTTATTGAAGGAAAAGAAGACCAGGTTTGTATTGAAGAAATCTTTGTATGGTTTGAAACAGTCCCCATGATAGTGGTACAAGAGAATTGATGCGTTCATGATTACTAAAGGTTTCTCGAGAAGTGCATTTGATAGCTACGTGTATCACATGACGGTGTCTGGTAATTCAAATATTTATTTACTGTTTATGTCGATGATATGCTTATCGCTGCTAATAGTATGACAAAGATAGATGATTTGAAGAAACTGCTAAGTAAGGAGTTTGACATGAAAGATTTAGGTGAAGTTAAGAAAACCTTGGAATGGAGATTCACAGGAAGAACGGTGAGGTACATCTTTCACAGAAGAAGTATATTGAGAAGGTCCTTCAGAGGTTTGGCATAGATAAATGTAAACCTGTTACTTTACCGTTAGCACAACATTTCAGACTTTCTACTTTGATGGCATCGCAATCAAAGGAAGAGGTGGAGTACATGTCAAAAGTTCCTTATTCTAGTGCAGTTGGCAGCATTATGTATGCTATGGTTTGCACTCGGCTTGATATTGCTCAAGTAGTGAATGTGGTAAGTCGATCCATGTCTAATCGGGGTAAGACACATTGGGAAGCAATTAAGTGGATACTGGGATATCTTAAAGGTTCTTCGAATGTTGGTCTAACTTTTTGTAGGATGAGAAATGAAGAATTCTCGACCCTTGGTTATGTAGATTCTGATTTTGCAGGTGATCTTGATAGAAGGAGATCAATAACGAGCTATATATTTACTCTTGCAGGTAGTGCCATAAGTTGGAAGGCAACTCTCCAGTCTATAGTTGCTTGTCCACAAAAAAAAGCTGAATATATGGCAATAACAGAAGCAGTAAAGGAGGCTATATGGTTGAAGGTTTGGTGTCAGAATTGAGTAGGGTTCAACGTGAACCAACTCTAAAATGTGATAGCCAGACTGCTATTCACTAGATAAAAAAAACAAGAATTTCATGATCTCACCAAACACATTGATATCAGATTCAATTTTATTCGTGATGTTGTTGAAAAAGGCACAATTAAGGTCTTGAAGGTTGACACAAAGGATAGCGCAGCGGATATGTTGACCTAGGTGGTTCCTCTTGTCAAGTTGAGTGACTGTATGAATTTGGCAGGAGTTCGCATCAACTGATGCGGCAGGATGGAGAACGGCAGGGCAAGGTAGAGCTACCAATATGTACAAGGTTTCAGTTAGTGTCTCTTGTTTCCTACACGGAGTTAGCTCACGTAGGCTTAGGGACATTAGACTGAATTAAGTTCATATCGAAGCTCGAAATTCATCTCAAGGTGGAGATTGTGAAGTTGAGAAGATATTCCAGCCAATTCCTACTCAAAAGAGGAAAGAAATAAAAGGAAATTTTTTTCTTTGTTGGTTTTCGAGAGTTATTGGGATTTAGATCCTTTCTAGGAAAGACTTAGACGTAGTAGTATATTACATGCTAGCTATGGTTTATTAAGGTGAACAAAAGAAGAACCTAAGAGTATTCTATCTTATAACTTACTTTCTCCCTTGATAATAATTAAAGTGCCGGCCGTTCTCCGTGGACTAAGATCACATCTAAACGAACCACGTTAATTACTGTGTTTTTATCGTTTCTGTGCTAACATAATTAATGTCGTTCTTATTAGCAACTTCATCAATAATATGTCTCCCTGGGCATATATATAATATGTCTTTGCGTGTTTTTCATATATGAGCTTGTGTATGATAGCTATCGAGTCTCTTATGTTTGTGATAAAATCTTACAAATATGCGACATATCTTGAAGCAATGAAAGGTGATTAGATTGACAGATCTGCCAAAAAAAAAACTGTATTCCAAATGTAAGAAATGGTGGTTATGATTTGTATTATGGGGACAAAAGAATTAAACATATTATGTTTGAGCATGAGTATTAGTGACTAATAAGAACATTTCGACAATAAACTAGACACGATAATTGAGAATATATAGAATATAAGTTAAAGTAGAATGTGAAAAATGTTTTGAGGCATGCGGAACCGATGGCTAAGGATATATGGTAAAGAAGAAAAAATTTCAAATGCAAGACTCACAACAAGAAATTACACTGACCTTGTCTCCACAAATTAAATAAGGATAAAAATTCGCCACGAATGAGTTAAAAAGTCGCCTCTAAAATTATCTTTTGTAGCGACAATAGTTGCCGAGAAAGAGTTTGAAGCCATGAAACTATTTTTTGTAGCGAAAAGAGTCGCCACGAAAGTATCTTTGTAGCGACTCGCCGCAAAGAGTAAAAATGTCACCAGGTAAAGTATCTTAGCAGCGACAACGTATGTTGCGAATAAGAAAAAAAGTGGCCACCAAAAGTGTGTTTTCTTGTGACCCTAGTCGCCACGATGAATAAACAAGTCGCCACCGAAAGCCTTTCCACATTTTTTATTTGTTAAAATAAAAATTATTCATACTATTTTTTTTAATCGTTGTTACAATATTTATTTCAAACGTTCAACAAAAAAAAAAAAAAAAGCGTTCAACCCCCTCACGGAACAAAATGAAAGAATAATGATAATTTAGCCATTTTTTTGTTTTGTGGTAATCAATAGTAAGAATAACTAACTAACTAACATCGAGGATATTTTTGTCTAAAAAAGTAAAAATAAATAAAATTAACTTAAGTTTAGGGATAATTTTGGTCCTTTTTCCTAATTTATAAACAGTCAAATTTATCCCGATTGTAAAATTATCACACAAATTCGAGTAAACAAATTAGACAAATTCAGTGAAATTAAAATTGTAGGGATTGACCAAAATGGTCCTCAAAATGGAGTTGGACCATTTTGGTCCGGATATATTCACTTTATCATATCATATTATAAGTAGGATCACATAAAGTTAAATGTTGAAAGACCAAAATGTTGTAATAAAAGTTGAACGACATTTTTGCCCTTTAATAAATAAAGAATACATGAGTAGTAACATTTTTGTACAAAAGTGTAAATATGCATTAAATTAAGGTAAAGAAAAGTAAAATTAGAAAGGAGAAAAAAAAAACTCCATCTGTTACTTGTAAAACTTGAAGAAAAGAATTTGAAGAGTTACAGCGAATCAGTACCGGCTCGAGGGGGAAGCAAATAAAGCAGTTACTTTAGCGCCCCCCCCCCCCCCCCCCCTCGGCCCCAATTAGGGGCCCCATTTTCATAATTATTAAAAAAATACTAGATTTATGCTTGTTATTTGGGGAATGTCATAGAGATTATTTAGAAACGAATAGAAGTCATTTAGATAAATACTCCCTCCATCTTAATTTATGTGACACTTTTTGCTTTTTCAAAGTTAATTTGACTAATCTTTGAAACTAAATTGTAATAGATCAACTCTATATTTTAAAATTAGATGTTCAAAATTATACAATAAGTACTATAAGTTACATTTCTTTTCTTGTCAATATCATTAAAAATATATTTCAAAATGGTTGGTCAAATTCTATACTTAAATTTCGTAATAAACATCCAATTTAATGATGATATTGATAGTAGAAAGACATACAAAGTCTCTTATACTATCTTTTAGAGTTGATTAATTCTTATAAAGAGAGGATCAAACTAGTAAATCAATTCAAAACAGACTTAGAATTATTCCAAATATGAAATTATTTTAACATCTACTTGATAGTACAAAATTAATAGAGTTACCAATTACCTTGGATGGTGAAAGCTAATATGTTATTGAATGAATGGTCAAGATACGTACAAATGATCCCATACACCATCATTGCAAAATGAAAAGGAAAGAAATCAAATAAACATATATATTAAATTTAAGGGATCTTTCTTAAAGTTGGCGTTAGGCCACCAATTCCGTTGAGCTGGCCCTGAACGAATTCAATAGAAATATAGTTTAGATTCATTTACTAAATGAAAAGTTTATTTAAGTGATTGTACTCCTCATTGCTACTCCTTCCGTCCCATATTACTTGACCACATTACTAAAAATTTATGTCCCAAATTACTTGTTCATTTACCAAATCAAGATAAACCTAATTAATTTTTTCATCTTATCCTTAGTATTAAATGTTCAAGAAAATAGTCAATATTGATTAGAATGTATTTATTGGAGAGAGACAAGGGCAAGATAGTAAAATACATCTTTTATTTATGATTTCTTAAGTGGTGTACAAAAGGAAAAGTGACCTAATAATATAGGACGGAGGGAGCATTTAATAGTGCATGAAACAAATAAATATCTCAAAATTCCCGTTCAGTGAGTCATGGTGGAAGTGGGGGATTCAATATCAAAACATCCATCTTTGCAACTTGTCTTCCTTGTTCTTACGAGTGTACATGAACCGGGTTGATTCGAATTTTTCAAATATCAAACCAAATTAATTGTGTCGAGTTTGAAAATTTATAAACCAAACCTAACCAACATAAGTCGGGGTTTTTTAACCTCGGATTTTTCGGGTTTGTTTCCTGAAAAAGTCTTCATATAAAACATATAACTTTTACTTCAAATATTTCTTTAGTCATACTAAGATAAAACTATATAATAAGGTGTTTCTTAAGAAAATAACACAAAATGTGAGATGAGTGATGACATCGTAATAAAATATTTAACTAAAAGGATAATAAAATTGCATAAAAAAATATTGCTAATTAATAAGTCATAATGAAAATGATCATAATAAAAAAATACTAAGTCATGCTAAAATAAGTACAGCTAATAAGTATTAATTACATGAAAAAACTAAAATAAAATGAAGTTACGTATTTTCATTATCTCAACTCAAAACTAAATAATAGATTCCAACATTTATTGTCATTCCTAGTGATAAAATTGAATTTATTTTGTTAGCATTAGTATTGATTTGATTTTAGTTTGAATTTATTTGAGTTGCTAACATCTATGGGTTATGGAACTTATTGGACCACTCAAAATTCTAAGTCCAAGCTTGAAATAATATGTTAATAGACAAAAACTATGAAAAAATTTAAGTTATAGTTATAAATCGCATTACAAATAAATATTTTTATGTATAAACTATTTTTAAAAATTGTATATATGTATTGTCGGGTTGGTTTGGTTCGGTTTGACTTTTTTTTTTTAGTTCAAACCAAACCAATTATGGTCGGATTTTTTTTTTCAATACCAAATCAAGTCAAATCAAAACAGTAGACATGTTTTTTCTGGATTTGACTCGAATTATCGATTTGATGCGATTTGTCGGTTTTCTTTGTACAACCCTACTTGTTCTTTAGGTTTCTTCTGGTCATATAATTTCACACAGATGAAAACCTTGAAACTGTTCACTCTTGGCCCTTTATTTGGTTTTGGAAGAGGTGACATTTGGCATTTGGGGGTGAGGGTGAGGGTGAGGGTGAGGGTGAGGGAACCGTATAGTATATCATGCATTATTAATTAGTTTATGTATTATATTTGTTTGGCTAGTATGTCTAATCTATATTCTATATCTATATATAATATAAAGTTAGGCATAGACAAGATGATGTGGCATTTCTCTATGGCCTTCAATGACATTTATCTTTTTCCTCAAATTTTTGACATTTTTCCTACTTATTTGCTATATTAAAAAGTCTAACAATCACTTTTAATTATATTTTCTCAATTACACCTCCTTTACTACTCTTCTTTATTCCCCATCCATTTTTCAGTTTCGGGAACCCAAAAGACTATCATTAATTTCCTATATAACTCCACTTGAATGCTACCTATGCATCCAGGTTGCTATCAATATTAAAATCTGACTTTCTTGGTGTTGAGCATTTAGGTAAATTGTATGAAGTGAGGATTGAATCTGAAAGTGGGGGCTAGATGTCCTGTCCGAAACAATGCAGGCCGGTATTGTGAAACATAAATTTCTTTTTATTTAATTTGTATTCAATATTCCTCGCACTTTTTGCCTGTTTCTATAGGGTGGTACATCTATGTTGAGTTTAAACGTGGAGTTGGAGATTCGATATTATAGTTTTGTGTTGCTTCTAGATTATGTGGCCTGAATTTTTCAAAATGAACTAGTTAAGTAATACTCTATATTTTAGGCTTTTCTCTTGGCAGCCCAAATGGAGGTTATACTGGTTTCAAACCAATTACCCATCAAGTGATCTGAATGCATGTGCTGTGATTCCTGGTTGCTTAAAATGTTACAATTATTGACTACATAAATACTCTTATCTCACAAAGGAAAAAATGCAACAGTCTGATCTTACATATCTTAATCTTTTATCCCCACAACCTGACAATCATTTTCATTCATGCATGCTGAAAATTCTCTATACCTTTCTTCACTAAATCTTTTTATCTGATAGTCTTTTAGACTTAAGTTGATTTTTCTTACCAATATCTTATTAACCCGGTTATCATTATCGCGAGCCCTGATTTATTTGAATATTATACTACTGTAGCCTTTGCCCTTTATATTTGTGCGTTGGTTTGTTAATTAACTTTTGTCGTCAATATGTAAATTAATCTGGGTATGCAAGTGTTTATGTAATTCAAAATTTTCTTTTAGTTGGATAGTTGTTTTGGTATTTATTTATTATTAATTTTTGGTTTTTCCCGAAGAAAATATAATGATTTGGAGCTTTTTGCTTAATACACTCTTTTACATTTTAGTAGTGTTGCTAATTAGAAAATAAATTTGTCACCATTTATGGAATATTAAAGAAGAACGTAATATTTTTTAATTTAATAAAACTCATGAACCCACAAAAAAGGTGGAAATGAGAGAACACAAAATTGAGTTCATTTTTTTCAAATGCATAGAACCAAACCGTGCGAACGGAGAAATGGATTTTTGGCCCTTTACAATTTTTTTTAGTTATATGACATATTTACAAGAGATCTTCATTTTTTACACATAAGAGATCTGAATAACACATAAGAGATCTGAAAAAGATATTTTCTTTTACTCAAATTGTGAGAGGCCAAGACACCTTATTTCCTCGAATATTTTGGTATATTTTGTCTTTATTTTTCATTTTCTCTTTCTTATACCTTTTCTTCTTTCTTTCCTTACTTCCATTTCTTTCCCACGATATTATATAACAGGTGATGTTGGTTATGTAAAAATTAGAGTAGCAAAATGGATAAAAAAAAATGTTATTGTATCATCTATTTTCTGATGTTTTATTTTTTTAATAATTCAGTTCATATAATAAGTTTGTATTATTTTATATGGATAATTTAAAAAATACTGAAATGTGTTGATCTTTTTTCTTAATGATCATTAGGGTCTCTTCCTCCTGCATTTTTTATCATGAGGTTGCGTCCAAAATTCGTAGAAAAATGGACAATGTTGATAAAGATGTGACTGATGTTTACATGACATAATTCAAAGAATACAAGTTTGATTTGGAGGAGTTGGTAAATGACCGCAAAAACATGCTTAATATCATAAAGGGACGACAAGATTAATAGTGAAAAAATTGACTTGAATTAGAGCTCAGATTTTAGTGATCTTACAATGAGGACTACAAATTGATATACATAAAATGCTTCGAGAAAAATGAACCAAAAAAAAAAAAAAAAAAAAAAAGAGACGGGGATGATTTGTGGTGCTAAAAATGAGTATTTTTCTTTTCTTATACACCTTAAGAACGGAAGACGATTCTATGGGATAGAATGAGCTATAAGTTGGAAAGTTATTACTCTATAAATGAATTCCCTAACTTATCTTTTTTATTATTGTCAAAGTTAATTACTTAATTTATTTTTAATTTCTAACGGTAAAATGTGAAGGTAGTCAATTCTACATTAAAATTCTCAAATCCCACTTCATTAAGAATTCTCACAATTTCTTTCTCTTACGTTTTGTTTCCCAATTGCATTTCAACCTTTCAATTTTAGTGTAATTCTTTTTTGACTCTTCCTAGATTCTCTCCCTTCATTTATTCTAATCCTTCCTGCAATTTAATTGAGAGTGACTATTAAAAAGAAATGGTGGTTCCATGTTACACCGCTAATTAACAAAGTAATGAAGAAAAAATATCTTTGAATTCTTCACTACCTCAAGTGCTAGCAAGCTCAATTGTTTAAGAGTGATCAGTTTTTTCTTGTAAAAATATGATATTATTGAACTGTATTGAAGAAAAAATTGAATTATACCAAGCACAAGTATCTCTTTGACAATGGGAACTCTTAGGTGATGAAAATTAGATAAAAATATAAAATGAGTGTTAATAATAAAACACATTAAAACTTATAGTCAAATCTGTATGAATTGTATATTAAAAACAATTTAATATTTCTTAAAAAAATATTTCGTATATACAATGAGATCTTTCGTGACCGCGCGAAGCAAGGACGAATTCACTAGTATGATCATAAGTATCGCTACTTTCCTATCATCGATTTTGTCCTCCTTTTTTAAGCCAAGTGAGTAAGTACTTCTTTTGGAATCTCTTTCTCTGCATTCTTTTTCTATTACATTATATTGTTATTTGTTAGACATGGCTATTTTTTTAGCATATGAAAATAGGTGAGTAATGGGTTTATGTATGGATACAATATTTTCCTATTTATTTTTTTCTGTGATTTTATGATTAATAATAAAACACATTAAAACTTATAGTCAAATCTGTATGAATTGTATATTAAAAACAATTTAATATTTCTTAAAAAAATATTTCGTATATACAATGAGATCTTTCGTGACCGCGCGAAGCGCGAACGAATTCACTAGTATGATCATAAGTATCGCCACTTTCCTATCATCAATTTTGTCCTCCTTTTTAAGCCAAGTGAGTAAGTACTTTTTTTGGAGTCTCTTTTTCTGCATTCTTTTTCTATTACATTATATTGTTATTTGTTAGACATGGCTATTTTTTTAGCATATGAAAATAGGTGAGTAATGGGTTTATGTATGGATACAATATTTCCCTATTTATTTTTTTCGGTGATTTTATGATACTATTGTTTTTTATGGGTTATTGTGATATTTATTTGTGTTACTCACTTCTTCTTCCTGTTTTGATCTCTAATGGATATGAACTTTATCAAAAGCAGGTTTTGATTCTTTCAGGTATTAAAGTTTTTTATAGCAATTGTTTTTTATTTTTTTAAAAATAATTTGTACTTCCCATTTCCCTATTGCGTATTTTTATAAATAGGGTAAGTATGCTTTTATTACTTAGCTATTAACTGCTAAGGCTAGAAAACATATCAACAACAGTAAGTGAGATTATTTTATAGTTAGCTTTTACTAAATAATTTATATCTTTTCAATAAATGATAAATTTCTCAATTGTCAAAAGGATTTTTAGAGAGGTGATGTGGCACCTCTCTATGACCAGCATTTGCATTTATCTTTTTTCTCCTTTTTTGACATATTTTTCATTCTTTATTGCAAAATTTTATTCATTTCTGCTACTAATCTATAAATTAACTAATGCCTCATACAAATAATGTAGCACTAAAGACCAGATAATGTTTGCATTAGTGTGAATCAGCCCACGATCACTGTTTGTTCTTTAGGTTTGAAACGTTTCTTTTACAACAAATTCATAAAGCTATAAACTAATCCATAAATGGGTACATTAAAGTTTTCACTTTTTTTTAAGCCTTGATTACACATCATTACTATTCTCTTAGGGATCTAGTAGCTCAGTTGGTTGACTACCTGAATTCTCACCTTATTGGTGAGGGTTCAAATCCCCACATTGTAATCCTCTTTCCTATTTTCCTTCCCCTACCCCCATGTAATAAAAAACAAAGGGGGAAGATAAAAAAGGAAAAAAAAATACTATTCTCTTCAAAATATCTTATCAAAATATGATCATAAGTATCGCTACTTTCCTATCACCGATTTTGTCCTGCTTTTTTAAGTCAGGTGAGTAAGTACTTCTTTTGGAGTCTCTTTTAATGTATTCTTTTTTATTTCTATTACATTATATTGTTATTTGTTAGACATGACTATGTTTTTTAGCATATGAAAATAGGTGAGTAATGGGTTTATATATGGATACAATATTTTCCTATTTGTTTTTTTTTTTTTTGGTGATTTTATGATACTGTTGTTTTTATAGATTATTGTGATATCTATTTATGTTACTCACTTGTTCTTCCTATTTTGATCTCTAATGGATATGAACTTTATCGAAAGCAGGTTTTGATTCTTTAAGGTACTAAATTTTTTTATAGCAATTGTTTTTTATTTTTTTAAAATAATTTGTACTTCCCATTTCCCTATTCCGTATTTTTATAAATAGGGTAAGTATGCTTTTATTGCTTAGCTATTAACTGCTAAGGCTAGAAAACATATCAACAACAGTAAGTGAAATTATTTTATAGTTAGATTTTACCAAATAATTTTAGATCTTTTCAATAAATGGTAAATTTCTCAATTGTCAAAAGGATTCTTAATGAAATTGAAGTTTGAAAATTCCATTCTATTTTGAATTCTCTCTCCGTTTCAACGACATCTTATGTTGAATTCATAGGAAAATGTTTTAAAAG
This sequence comes from Lycium barbarum, assembly GCF_019175385.1. Lineage (NCBI taxonomy): Eukaryota > Viridiplantae > Streptophyta > Magnoliopsida > Solanales > Solanaceae > Lycium > Lycium barbarum. The sequence continues at coordinate 23,793,800 of NC_083341.1, forward strand.
AAAAGCAATTTTCTTTTTAGATTTTACGAAATTTTAGTATAGTTTTGATGATTTTGAGGATGGAAAAAAAATTATTTTAAAGTGGAGTTGTTGGTTATCAAGAATATGATGTTCCAGTGAAAGAAGAAGAAAAAGAAGAAAAGGTAAATAATCTGTCTTAAAATGAATGAGCGAGGAAGCAAGAAAGAAAGGAAGAAGAGAAAAGAAAAGGGGAAAGAAAGGTAAAACAAATGAAAAATATAAGGTAAAAATTAATCGAAGAGATTTCATTTGTGTTTCTCCCTTTTTATTACCTCTGTAGTAGACGTTGTTGTTGATGCATTTTCCTTTTCAAAGAATTTTAAAAAGGAGAAGAATTAAAATGTAGCTCTTTAAAGGTAGAGAAGAGAAGTTAGATAGTTACTTACTAATATAATTAGATATGAACAAAGGAAAACTATGTTTAAATTTTATACGTATATCGACATAAAGAGATTAAAACACGTAAAATAAAATGAAAAATGAAAACCTATGTTTAATCGATGTCCACCAGTATAGTTTATATTATTATATGGGTGAAAATCATTTACCCCCCCCCCCCCCCCCCCCCAACTTTGCTTTAAAAATCAAACTCTCCCCTCAATTTTGAACAATAGACATTCTCCCCCCTTTATCCTAATTGACTTTTTTAAATGCCTATTTTACCTTTACATTATCAACTTTTGTCTTTTTTTTTTTTACTTCTTTTAAATCATGATATTTTTCATTTTTTTAATTCATGTAACAATTTTTTTTTATAAAAGATAAATCTTATCTTCTAGGCGAAGAAAACAGTGAGAAATACTAATTGATTATATAAGTTAATGATGTTTTATGATAAAATAAATAAACAGAATAAAAAAAATTAAATTCATTAAAAATAATCAAAACTTTAATATTTATTTATACAAGTGAAAAATTACAGGTCATAATAACTTTATAAAGATATTTCTATGCAGGTAAGGGAAAAACAATTAAAAAATAGAGGTAAATTTTTAAGAATGGTTAATTTATGCTGTAAATTTGATTTATTTATGCTGCAAATGAATTTTATTATAATTTAAGAAATATTCCATTAGTGACAACCACTTGTTTATTTATATAAACAATAGATAATAAGAGAGAAGTGAAACTTAAATATACACACATGCATATACATACATATATACATACTTACCGCATATAATATTGAAATAACAATCATAAAAAATAGCATTAGATTTGTCACAAATTCATAAAAGTATTATTCTACTTATAATGTTAATGAACTTAAATAAGAATCAATAAATATCTAGATTAAAAGATAAATATTATATGTAATATGAAAATGTATTACATAAATTGAGGATTGAAAAAAATAAGGGTGAAATAGTCATTGCATTAAATAAAGGGGGAGAATGTCTATTGTTCAAAGTTGAGGGGGGAGTTTGATTTTTAATTTGATTTTTAAAGCAAAGTTGGGGGGTGAAAATGATTTTCAGCCATGTTTATTTCACCCTTATTATTTTCAATCCTTCATTTATGTAATACATTTCTATATTATATATAATATTTTTTTAAGCCTAGATATTTATAGATTCTTATTTAAGTTCATTGACATTATTAGTAGAATAATACTTTTATGATTTTTTCACAAAATCTAATGCTATTTTTATGATTGTTATTTCTATATTGTTTGCGTTTAGTATGTATATTTGTATGTACATTCATGTGTGTGTATATTTAAGTTTCACTTCTCTCTTATCCTCTATTGTCTATATAAATAAACAAGTTTCGTTTATCATTAATGGAATATTTCTTAAATTATAATTTAAAATTCATTTACAATATAAATAAATAATTTTTAAAATTTGTCTCTATATTTATTATTTTTTGTATTTCCTGCATTGAAATATATTATAAAGTTCTTATTGCCTATTATTTTCACTTATATAAATAGATATTAGAGTTTTAATTATTATTAATAAGAAAAATTATTCTGCTAATTTATTTCATTATAGAACATCATTAACTTATATACTCAATTTATTTCTTACTTCTTTTTTGCCCAGAAGATAATAATTATTTTTTTACATAAAATTTGTCACATAGATTAAAAAAATGAAAAATATCATGATTTCAAAGAAGTTAAAAAAGAAGACAAAGCTTGATCATGTAAGGGTAAAATAGGTATTTTAAAAAGTCAATTCAGACAAAGGGGGGAGAATGTATATTATTCAAAGTTGAGGGGGGAGTTTGATTTTTAAAGTAAAGTTGATTTTCACCCATTATTATATAGAATTTAAATATTTCTAGAAGATTAAAACCCTGTAATTGTTAAAATATTAGAAAAAAAGCCTAAAACTAAGTGACAATAATAAGATGCTTTAGAACATAAAATCTAATCCATTTGAATATGAGGGCTAAACAAGATTTTAAAAGTTATATTATTTGGATATTAAAAAAGTATTTCATAAATTCAATAGTAGTCTTACCATTGTGCGAAGCGGACACCAATTCACTAGTATATCTATAAATTGGTCGGTCTTGTTGTTAGCTACTTTTTCATTATAGGTGTTGTGCAATTGTCACTGCCAAAATATTTTATATCTTTGACGTGTATTTATGGGAAAATCATAATTTTATTTGTTCCTTAATCCTTATTTTGAATAATTCTTTGATTCTTTCCTTTGAAGGAACTCTCTTTTGGTAGCCGATCATACACGTCGGCCTATTTGTTAGATATGTAACGAAACCCGTATAATAAGATTAAGATCAATTCAATTCAATTGAGTCCAACCAAATGGATATGGAGTCAGTGAAGAAATTCTTGGAGAAAGAAGGAGGCAACTATGTGGATTCTATTGAGTATATTCATGTGTATATCGTGTATACCGTATACATCAACTAGGCAGTTAGTAAGTTAGTTAGGCTAGATATTTTAGTTTGTTACACGATTAGTTAATCATTGTGATTAGTTAGATTAGTTAGTTGGCATCCAATCCAGCTGTAGACAGCTGTCATATCATCATGTAATCATTGTGTATATATGTTAGTGTAATGAGAGGGAAATGCCAAGTTGAGCATTTCATTTCTTCCAAACTGATCTTTTACTCTTTCTGCTCAATCTCAGTTACTCCATTAATGGAGGTTCTCAAGCTTCATCATTAGAAGCTATCTCGTTTAACATGGTATCAGAGCCTATTGGCGATTCTACATAAGTTTACAATCCTCGTTGTTTAATAAACCATATGTCTTCACTCAGTTGAGTTTTGAACCAAAATTTTCAATTTTTCAAGTTTGTTTTTGTTCAATCTCAATCGGTTTCTTACCTCGATTTTACTTCTTCCTAATTCGTTGCGAAGTTATCTTCAATGGCGAATGAACAAAGAGATCAATCTGCTACGAATGTGAACAATGCAACAAGTACTGATGCAGCTCAAACTGCAGTTGATTCTAACAATTCATTTTACATGTATCCTTCTGATAGTCCAGGTATGACGTTGTTGCCTATTCCGTTTGATGGATCTGGTTATCGACCATGGAGAAGAAGAGTTTTGCGAGCTTTTATCCGTGAAAAACAAGTTAGGATTTATAAATGGAGAGTGCACTAAGCCTAATGAAAAATCACCTCAGTTTTGCCAATGGCAGAGGTGTGATAATATGGTTACTGCTTAGATTTTGAATTCACTATCTTATGTGCCATAGAATTACGGCACATTCGATGCCTCTTTACGCAAAGTTTTACTTGTTTTCAAGTAACTTGTTATCATTTTTGATGTCTTTTGTCTTGTTATTGGTGTTTTAGCCATGTGATGGCGATTACATGGAAAATAGCAAAAAAAAGGGGGCCAAAATGTGAAGTTCAGAAGACAGATACAAGAATCCCATTTTACGGTGAGGTTTACGGTCTGTAAAACATTATACGGACCATATTTCTTGTCTCACACATCAACAGAAACCTGTTCAAGACTTGTCAAGAGACGGTGAGGATTTACAGACCGTGAAATGTTTCACGACCCGTGAAATCCACCGTAAAAGTTGCAACATAACTTAGTGCCTGAAGCATCATTCTGCGATGGAATTATATGGACCGTATTCTGTTTTACGGTCTGTAAAAGTGAAGCGTGAAAACATGACCTGAGTTGAATATTTCAAAGTTCTACGGTGGAATTGCATATTTTACGGACAGTATTCTGGTTTTAAGGTCTGTATTTTTGACGACGGGGCAGTTTTGTCTTAAGTTATTTTTCGTGCTTGGAACATTATAAATACAACTTTTAGGATTTGTAGTCATTATTCTGACTTTTAAACTTGGTGGTGGAGCATTCAATACTTAGAATATTGGTAGTTGAAGCTTTTAAGAAGGAATCTTGAACATTTTTGTTTCCTTCTTCAATATATTTTTTAAGCTTTATGAATGCTTTATCTATTATTGTCTTTGATAGTATGAATATGAGTAGCTAATCCCATTAGCTAAGGTTGTGGGACCAAATGTCTTACTTATGTGATTGGGTTTTACACTCAAACTCCATTTGTATGTTGAAGATGTTTTTCTATTAACTCTTCAAGCTTTAATGACTTTTAATGGTGGCCAACATTATTTGTGCCTAAATACTTTTTATTTGCTTGATAAAGAAAGTAAAAGTTAGGAAAAGAGTTAGATAGCAAGGATTTGGGGCTTTAAACCCTATCTAATAGCTTGAGCTAGAGATAGGAAAACTAACTTGAAATAAAATGGGTGTTCACAGTTTCTACTTTCTAAGGCTTGACAAAGCTTAGTAATGACATTTATCAATTTGGTCGAGAGACTTTTGATAAATCTACGTAGCCCATGTTTAATTACATCTAGACACATAGATGAGTTGGATTGATACCCATTTGCATTACTTTCCTTTGGGACCGCAACCATAGTCCTTTCACCAATAGATTGTGTTTTATAACAACAAACAATGATAATTAAACTAACAATCTTCAAACCAATCATTATTATACCCCCATCCCTAGAAATATAGACTAATAGTCGAGTGTTACACTTAGCAAGTATATTTCTATCACGACCCAACCGGAGGGCCATGATGGGCACCTGGAGCTAACCCACCCGGGCACCTCTCGTCGTACATTCGTATTCATATCTAGGTGAGCCACATGGCTTATCAACAAACTCTATGCCTCAATAATACCATTTCCAATGGCTAACACACTTCTATATCAACGTCAACAACTATGCCCCTATACATATACACAAGCCAACGAGGCTAACAAAATAATATACCAAAAATAAGAGCCGACAAGGCAAAAGACATCTACTATCCATGACTGTTACGAGCCTCTAAGAAGAGTATGAAACATCATTATAAGGACGAGACAGGGCCCCGTCATGCCCATATGTATATACACAAAATAAAAGTACTAACAGCTGCAGCTCCGGATCAAATGGAGCTCATCTAAGTAATCACTGGATATGCAGCCTAAGGAACAAGTCTATCTCCCTGTCCACCTGTGAGCATGACGCAACATCCACAAACAAAAGGACGTCAATACGGATAATGTTCAGAGTATGTAAGGCATAATCAATAACATAATATAAGCATGAATGATATCATAAGGAAGAAAAGTCATGGGATGATAGAGCTATTTATACCTCTAGTGACGTTCATCATATTTACTCACCCTTTTTCTAATGGGAACCTTCCATCTCATACATTTATACATATAGTAGTATCATACCCAACCATAGAGGTTCGGTGTCTCACATACCCACCATGACAAGGCTCGGTGTCATACATACCTGGCCCTACCAAGGCTCAATGTCATCCGTACCCAACTGCAGTGGTGTGCACGCAATAGATATCATACCCGACCATATAAGCTCGGTGTTACTTAATAGTCATACATAGATATGTATGTATATACTCTCCTTAATCCTGTAAGTACTTCATATTCACCTTAAGCTCGCATTAGTCTACTCACTATGGAAAACTCCGAAATCTTCGAGATGTGACAATTTCTTCATTGTATTCTTTGTGGAATTCGACCCTAACCTTGTTGGGTTCTATAGTTGAACAACGACCGCTTTACTCCTATTTTAAAGGTGTAATTTGGGCGTATCATATTTTTGTGCCGTTGCCGGGGAATAAGGTCTAGAAATTTATGAATTAGTGTAAAACTCTATTTTTAGTCTTTATTTCTCTTGTTACTTTCTTGTTGTTGATTGTGTTGATTTAGGTGAAATAACGGACTCTGATTTCGATGATGGCATGGTAGAGGAGATTGGGTATGCAGCTGCTATCCGCCCACCTCCGGTCCAAGGGAATGCAAGTTTCCATGTAAATAATACCTTGCTACACCTACTCAACACTATAGGCTTATTAGGAGGTCTAGCCAATGATGACCCGAATAGGCACCTTAAGAACTATCTTAGGGTGTGTGCTACCAACGTACATCCTAATGTCTCAAGTGAGACGGTCAAGTTGAGGATTTTCTCGTTCTCTCTCACGGGGGAAGCCACCGCATAGTTGGATGATCTTCCGGCCAGGTCTATCACTACTTGGGCAGAATTGACTCAAGCTTTCCTCAAGAAGTTGTTTTCTCCATTCCGGATGTTGCAACTCCGTGATGAAATCAACAGCTTTCATCAGCTTCCGACTGAGGCTCTACACGAGGCTTGGACTCGATTTAAAAGAAAGTCAAGAGTTGTCCAAAGCATGGGTTGCCCGAAGCGTTCTTATCCAAAAAATTTATCGGTCACTTGATTCGGTCAACAAGTCGGTGGCTAATAATATTGCAGGTGGGTCCATGATGGATAATTATTATGATGTTATGAGTGCTCTCTTGAACAAAGTAATCGAGACAAATGAAGCTTGGCATACTAGAGAGGTAGAGGTAGTTGGAGGAGGTCCTTCCAAAATAGTATTGTCTCGGGAGACAATCAAGAACGAAAAAGAAAGAGATGAAACAATGGAAAAGTTGGACACTCAAATGGAGCTTCTCACGAAGCATGTGTTGGGTGGAGGCACGAAGTAGGTTAATGTGGTAAGGTCTTGTAAAGGGAGCCCTCAAGATGAATAAATCTTCCAAATATATGATGAAGAGGCCAATTTTATAAACAATCAAGCGGGGGGTTCCCGGCCTAACTACCAAGGTCCCAATTAAGGACCATGGCAACAAGGTTAAGGGAATCAAGGTTGGCACAAAGATCAAGGAAATTCACAATGGTGGGACAACAATCAAGGTGGTTACAACAAAAATTACAATAACCACCGGAGCTCAAATCCTTATGTACCACCCAAGGGGAACCAACTTATTTCAAGCCAACCATCTACAAGCGAACCCGCTAGTTCTAAAATGGAGGATATGCTATCAAGAGTATTGAAAAAAGTGAAGTCAACCGATTCCTTTTGCAAGGAAACAAGAGATGAAATGAAAAGCATGGGGCAAGTTATAAGTTCTCACTCAACTTCCATCAAGAAATTGGAATCACAACTTAGATATATCTCGGCTACTCTCAATAAAAGACAAAAGGGCACACTCCCTAGTGATACAATTGCAAACCCAAAGAATGATGGTGATCATAAATGACATGCAATCACTACTAGGAGTGGCAAGACAATTGGGGAAGAGAAGTTGGTGAAAGATAAAGTGGTTGTTGATGATGAGGAATTGTTGAAGAGACCATGGTTATTGAAGAAGAGGTTACTCCAAAGAAGAAACAGGCTTTGTATTGAAAAGCCCATTATTATTGAAGACGTGCCGGAAAATGATGAAGCTTCAAAAAGAAAGGAAGCGGTAGAGGAGGTACCAAGGGCTTTATCGCCCGTTCCAAAGCCTCCTCCTCCATTTCCTCAACGATTAGCTAAGCAAGTGGATGATAGTAAGTTTCTCAAGTTTATAGAGAAATTGAAACAACTTTCAATCAATATCCCTTTGGTGGAAGCGCTTGAACAAATGCCCGGGTATGCAAAATTCATAAAAGACCTTGTGACCAAGAGGAGACATTCTTGTTTTGAAATAGTGGGGGTTACACATCATTGTAACTCTGTTATGACAAAAGTCTTTGTTCAAAAAAAGGAAGATTCGGGAGCTTTCACCATTCCTTGCACTATTTGGATATACAAATTTGTAAAGGCCTTATGTGATCTTAGAGCGAGCATCAACTTGATGCCACTTGCTATCTTTAATAAGTTGGGTTTGGGCACTCCCCGACCAACAACAATGGGGTTGCTAATGTCGGATAGAACCGTGAAGAAACCAGTGGGTATTCTTTATGATGTGCTTGTGAGAGTTGACCGGTTCATTTTTTCGGCCTACTTTGTGATTTTGGATTGTGAAGTTGATTTTGAGGTGCCCATAATCGTTGGACGACATTTCTTAGCTATGGGGCGTGATCTTGTAGATGTGGAGAGGGGTGACCTAAAATTTAGAATGAATGATGAAGAGATCACCTTACATATTTGCAAATCGATGAAGCAACCAGTGGATATGAGTGTAGTGTCGGTTATTGATAAAATTAATGAAGCTATGGAGTCAACCGTTGAGTACGAACATGTAGGTGAGATGTTGATGGCGGTCTTGATGAACTATGATGGGGGAAATAATAAAAATTCAAGGAAACGGTTAATGCATTGGTTGGGTTGGGGTCATACCACTACAATCCGAAAAAGCTTGATCTTGATCTAGAAAATCATGAAAATCCTCTCGCAAAGCCCTCTATCATTGAGCCTCCCACCTTGGAACTCAAACCTCTTCCTTCACATTTGAGGTATGAATTCCTTGGACCAAACAACACTTTGCCCGTGATAATTTCTGCCCAGTTGACGGAAGAACAAAGAGAGATTATTGGTGATCCTAAGAAAGTACAAAAAGGCAATTGGGTGGTGTATTGTGGATATCTAAGGGATTTCTCTCAAAATTTATACCCATAATATTTAACTTGATGAAGATTGGTGTTGAGCACTAAAGAAGGTTGAATCCTCTTATGCAAGAAGTTATGAAAACGGAATTCATCAAGTGGTTGGACGTCGGTGTTGTGTACCCAGTAGCAGATAGCCCATGGGTTAGTCTGGTCTAATATGTTCCTAAAAAGTGTTGAATCACCATTGTGCCAAATGCTAAGAATGAATTTATCCCAACTCATACGCTTACCCGTTCGAGGGTGTGCATGGACTATAGGAAGTTGAATCGTTGGACAAAAAGAGATCATTCCCAATGGCTTTCATCGATCAAATTCTTGACAGGATTGCGGGAAGGGAATACTATTGCTTTTTTTTTTATGGCTACTGGAGGTACAATCAAATCACTATTGCCCTGGAATATCAAGAGAAAACAACATTCACTTGTCCTTATGGGACTTTTGCTTTCAAGAGAATGCCCTTTGGGTTATGTAATACACCCGCAACCTTCCAACGTTGGATGATGTCCATCTTATATGACATGGTTAAGGAGTCTATTGAAATCTTCATGGATGACTTTTTCATAGTTAGGGATTCCTTTGCTGAGTGCTTGGGTAATCTAGCCCAAGTATTAAAGATATGTGAAGAAACGAACTTGGTTCTCAATTGGGAGAAATGTCAATTCATAGTAAGAGAAGGCATAGTATTGGGGAACAAAATTTTGAAGAAGGGCTTGAGGTTGATCAAGCCAACATTGAAGTTATTGTTAAGCTTCCTCCTCCTATATCCATCAAAGGTGTCCGAAGTTTCCTTGGGCATGCCAAATTTTATCGAAGGTTCATCAAGGATTTCTCAAAGGTGTCCAATCCTCTATGCAAGTTGTTGGAAAAGGAGTCAAAATTTGTGTTTGATGATTCTTGCTTAAAGGCTTTTAATTGTTTGAAAGAGAAACTCGCGTCGGCACCTATCGTTATTGCTCCAAATTGATCCAAGCCTTTTGAACTCATGTGTGATACTAGTGGGTTTGCAATGGGAGTCGTGCTTTGCCAAAAGTGTGACAAGATCTTTCATCCGATTTATTATGCAAGCAAGACTCTCAATAGTTCCCAAATAAACTATACAGTCACCAAGCAAGAATTGCTTGCCATTGTCTTTGCTTTTGAGAAATTTTGTGCCTACTTGTTGGGAACCCATGCGATTGTTCACACTGATCATGCAGCTCTTCCTTACCACATGGCAAAGAAATATGCAAAGCTGAGGTTAGTACGTTGGGTCCTTCTATTGCAAGAATTTGACTTTGAAGTCATGGATAGGAAGAGTTGTGAAAATCAAGTGGCAGACCATTTGTATCACCTTGAAGAAGGTGGGCGTCCATCGGATAGCCTTGAAATCAATTAATCATTTCAGGATGAGCAAGTGATGGTGGGGTCACATGATATGATTCAGTGGTATGCTGACTTTGCTAATTATCATGCTAGTGACATCATGTCGGAAGATTTGAATTTCCACCAAAAGAAAAAGTTCTTGAGTGATGTTCGGAAGTTCTATTGGGATGAGCCCTATCTATTCTGAGTTTGCGCCGACAACATCATAAGGTGATGCATTCTCGAAGTGGAGATGATGCCTATCATTGAGGTTTGTCACTCATCACCGATTGGTGGACACCATAATAGCTCAAGGACGGCGTCTAAGGTTCTTCAGAGTGGCTTTTACACATCAATAATCTATCAAGATGCCCATGACTTTGTGAAAGCTTATTATCAATGTCAAAGGCATGGGGGCATCTCAAGAAGGCATGAGCTACCAAAGAAATCGATCCTTGAAGTCGAATTGTTCGATGTGTGGGGAATCGATTTTATGGGTCCATTTGTGAATTCCTACAATAACAAATACATCATTGTGGCAGTGGACTATGTGTCAAAATGGGTGAAAGCCATCACGCTCCCTAATAATGAAGAAAGAAGTGTCACTGCCAAGATTTGGGACTCCAAGGGCAATCATTAGTGTGGGGGATCTCATTTTTGCAACCGGTTATTCAAGACTCTTCTTGAGAAGTATGGAATCAAGCATAGAGTTTCCACCCTGTACCATCTCCAAACAAGTGGACAAGTTGAAATGTCAAATAGGGAGATCAAGAGCATACTCTCCAAAAAGGTAAATGCAAATAGGATCGATTGGTCAAAGAAGTTGGATGATGCTCTTTGGGCCTACCGAACAGCTTAAAAGATACCAACCGGCATGTCTCCTTATCAATTGGTGTTTGGCAAAGCTTGTCATCTTTCGGTGGAACTCTAACATAAGGCATGGTAGGCCTTGAAAAAGTTGAATCTTGAATGGGTTAATGCCTCAATTTGAGGATGGAACAACTTAATGAGCAGGATGAATTCTGATTTAAAGATTAAGTTAGCTCTTCACTCTACAAAGCCCGCATGAAGCAATTCCATGATAAGAAGATCTTGCAAAGGGAATTTAGCCCCGGGGATCGTGTGTTATTTTTCAACTCAAGACTCCGGTTGTTTCTCAAAAAATTAAAATCCAAATGGTCCGGTCCTTTTGAAGTAACACAAGTGTTCCCGCATGGAGCAATAGAGCTTGTTGTCCCGGATGGAGAGCATTTCAAAGTAAATCGGCAGCGGGTTAAGCACTACTTGGGCTTATCCAATGAAGTGAAGACAATTGAGATCCCCTACCTCAATGAACCATGATACGGGTGAAACCATCATGCCGCGATGTTGAATTAAGCATTTCTTGGGAGGCAACCCAAGTGTTTACTTTCATGTTGTCTGATAATTTTTGTTTTCGTGATGTGTTTGATGTTTGTTTGTGTGTTAGGACTCAAAAGGTTGGGAAACTTAGGAAAAGATGGAGTGAGTTGAGCAGGGACGAAGGCTACAAAGGTCCATTTTACGGACTGTGGAACAAACCGTAAAACATTTTACGGTCCTTAAAATAGACCATAAATCGGAAAGTGAAGTTTCGTTCACTGGAAATTTGAAGGTGAAAATTCATGGACCGTAAAAAGTTTCTACGGTAACTTTTACGGGCCGTAAAATTGCTACCGCCACATCATTAGGTAAGTAACTTTAAAGGACCTATAATAGGCCATAAAGCCTATTTACTGAGCGTAAAATGTGACGTAAAAGTTGGGAAAGGTTTAAATACCTAATCCAACTCCTAAAGGTTTAAATACCTAATCCAACTCCTACTCTTCCCCACTTCTTCAAATTCAAATCGTTCCCTCTCCCAAACCCATAACCGACACGATTTCTCCTCCTATAACCTCCCTATCTCAGAAATATCTCAGAAATCATTGTTCTCTCTCACTTAAAAGGAAACACAAATCATACGCACCATTCTCACATCAACAAACTCATAAGTTTAGTTTTTCTTTGTGTTCACACTAGCACACGCAAGTTCTTCAAGTTTCCTCAAGTTTCATCGACCAACAGGTATTTCAATGTTTCGCCCTTCCTTCTCAATAGTATTCTATGTATTATCCTCCAGATTGAGGGTAGTTTGGATTAGAAGCATTAATCTTGAAACTATAAATCCCACCTAGGGTTTAATTTTTTTAAAATTTAACCTTTGATGGGTTCGGTGTTTGGAATTGATTATTTGAATTGGTTGGGGGGGGGGGGGTTCGGTTTTGATATGTGTGCTGCTAGTATAGGGGTTGTTTCAACATTCCATCGTGTCGGAGGGCATTTCAACCATTTATCTTTAGAAATGGAGGAATGGTAGTTATGCCCGCCAACTGTTCAATGAAATGACTTAAAGAAATTTGGATGTGGTGAAGTCTGAGTATCCTTAATTCATGAAATTCCCCCATTATGTAGAATTATGTGCGTGATATTATGATAAATTTTGGAAAATGTATCACTCAGTGGTTATACGGAGCATTTCACGACCGTAAATTTATTTATGTCTCGTGAAATGGTACCGTATAATCAAGTTTGTAAAATGGATTTCTATTACAGGAATTACAGTGGGATTTATGGACCGTGAAATTCACCGTAAATTGAAAGTTGGAAAATTGCTTTTCTGTTGAAGGAATTACGATAGGGTTCACGGACCATAAAATTTTTCCCGAACTGTAAAATCCCGTCTTGAAATGAATGCTAAAAACATGAGATTCTGTTGAAAGATTTACGATCGGATTCACGGGCCATAAAACTTATTATGGACCGTGAAAGTCCATCATAAACTGAAGGTTGCCTAATATGTTTTTGTTTCCTGTTTTACAGTAGGATTTGTTGTCTGTAAAACACTTTCACGGTCCGTGAAAGATTTTACAGCATGTTAATCCTACTTGAATCTGAGAATAAAATCTTTGAGTCTTAACCTTGTTTTTCTTTTCTTTTTATTATCTTAGGCTTAGCTTCCTGTTTCCACTCAAATGAAAGTACAAAAATATGTAGTGATTCATCGGTTCTAGTGATTGTCCTCCACAGGCATGCGTCCGAAGAATCCAATCAAACAGGGATCATCCCAACCAACTGGTAGGGGTAGAGGAAAAGGCAGGCCGAAAGCTGCATCTAGACTTAAAGATGTGCCCACTGACACCAAAGAGGATGCGGTGGTGGTACCCTTGGAGCGACCTACTCAGCAACGAAGAAGTGCTCAGACTCATGATTCCTCCCAGTCTGAAGAGGGGGAATCCGCTTCTTCCTCAGCCAGTGCTAGTGATCAAGGCACTGAACAAGAGCAAAGCTAAAAGTCTGATAGCCAAAATTCTGGTAGCCCTGAGCAGTCACAGGCCAGTCTATCGGATAACTTCGAAACTCGGAGACGCCAGGAGGTTCGTATGAAGGAAAAATCTAATAATGCCCACCGGTTCTCAGTTGCAGGGTCACAAGAATTATTCGAGAAAGGTTTGGAGCCAGAAAACGCAGTTGGGAAGCCAAGGAGAAGCATATGGGAAAAACAACAGATAAATTTTCAGGGGCTAGAGGCATTTCCCAACATCCTAGCTGTGTTGCACATTACAAATGGGAATTCCTCAATGATCCTTTAGGGGATTATTGCCCGATTATGGTTCATGAGTTTTATGCCGTGTATGGGGAAACGATGTTGAATTCTCAGAACAAATCTCACAGAAGAAATAAGCCAAAGCGGTTGGAAAAGCTAGTGGTACGGAGAGTAACAATTGACATATCACCAGCGACCATCAACTCATTGTATTTTGGGGCAGATTATAGGGCACTGACTAATTTATATGATATTGATTACAAGATTACCGTGTCTCAAGAGGATAAGATATCTCAAATGTTGTGGATTGCGTCGGTAATTTTAGCAAAAGAAGATCCACCGTAGCGCACCAACCCAAGCGTCAATCTTCAAAAGGGAACTCTCACTTGAGGCCAAGTTTTGGTGGACCATAATCACCACCCGGCTTCATCTCACTTAATCTGATAATGCATTCACCACAGAAAGAGCAGTCCTTCTAGCGGCCATAATGTCCAAATATAACATTGATATGGGTCTCTTAATCACTGAAGAAATCCGGTTGAGAGTGTTGCAGCCTTAAACTTCATTGATTTTTCCCTACCTTATCACCTGATTGTGCAAAAGGGCCAATGTTCCTAAACTGAGAAATTAGGACCACTACACCAAGGCAATTCATGTTTCCGACCTCATGAAAAGCAAAGACGAACTGCTTAAGGAGGAACGACTTAAGGGTGCATAGTTGACCGCTAACCCCTTTGCCATTGTAGGGCCGGTCCAGCCTGGGTCGCAGGTTGGGCCAATTCTTGACACCACCACAAAGTTTTACAGTGTTTTCGATGTTGATATGTCACCCACCACCACTGGTAGTGCCACCACTGCAGCACCTCCCACTACTCAGGCAGAGACTACTACAGCTAACCCCATACCACCACCAGCCCCACCATCTGGGTGAGTGGTCACACTCAATGTTGAGACTTTAAGAGATTATGTGGCCAAGATAGATCGGGAAAACGAACAGGTAGACAGGGTGGTGTCTCAATTGCACTTGTTTGTCGAGAAAGCAATCAAGCATACTTTGTAACCACTACAGGAGTCCATTGAGAAATCCCACCAACAACTTCACTAAAAAATTAATAGGCTCGAGATCAGATTTTTTTCGTTGACACGAGGGGGTCCTACCACTGATGGGGGAAAATTCCAAGAGGTGTTGAAAAAGTTGAAGGCTGATATGTTGGCATTGCAGTCGAGAGATGCCGGTGCTTTAGGAAGCACTATTTCTGCAGCGGTGGTGGGGTTAGATTTGCCACCCGTGGTGGATTCATTAGCAGACATTCCATCATCACCAGAGGATAGAGGAAAGAGGAAGAGGTCCGATGACGATGAGGATGAATACAAGGATGAGGAGAGAGTGTTCAAGAGGACCTCCGACAGTCTCGGGCTGACACACACTTCTCCGAGGCTTCGTCCAGTTATGCACACCCACCCGAGGGCATCACTTATATTTTGAAGGTGTAGTCCATCCCACTTGATGGTTCCACCCATGCTCTTGTGGCCGATTCGATGGGCCCGAGTCATTCGGCACCACCCACTGGAGCTATTGATTCAGCTACCGCTCCAGTTGTGGAGTACACTGTCGAGATGGAGACACCTCGAGATGTTCATAGTGCCTAGTGCGCCCCAGGGAGATCCTACCCTTTGTTTTTCCTTATTATGCATTGGGGACAATGCATGCCTTTCAGTTGGGGGTGGGGTAGCTCATTTTGCTTGTATATATGTGTTACTGTAGTTGTTTTGTATAGTCAAGTTTAGTAAAGTGCATGACTTATATGATGTCGGTTTTATCAGTTTGTGACATGCATATGTGTTGTTTTGATTTGAAATTGAAAAGGTACCCCTTCAAAAAAAAAATTGTTAGTTGTGTATAAATACTTGAATGATGAATGAATAGGATGCATGGCTCATTTGGTAACATTGTGCAGATTAGTAATGACTTACGGCCTTGAGTACTTGGCTGAGAAGTGGAAACAATGCATCACTGTAGTAACCCGTGAGTCATGTGTTGTGGGGTTTGTTTTTATCGAGTCTTGTGCATTAGTTTAGTCTAGAACTTTCCCAGAAAGTGTTTCCAAGGCGAAATCCTAAACTACGCTTGGTTTGAAATAGGATGTTAGGCTTTCTTTGTACCTTTTTTTTTGTGCCTAAATTTTACCTACCCATGTATCTTATCCCTAATCAACCCCGTTTGATCCTATAAACCGTTCTTTGGCACCCATGTTGCAAGCATACCCTCTTTGATCATCTTTGAATCCATTTTCAAATACCTACCTCCTTAAGTGTGAAGGAAATACAACTTAGGCTAAAACGCCTAAGTTGGAAGGTGGTGAGAGCAGTGATGTGAGAGTCACAAAAGGGTGAAAGTAATTTTCCCTTTTAGAAATACCAGCATAAGATAAAAGGGAGAATAAGTTTATGAATAAAGAAAAGACTAGTGGTGGAGTGAAAATCGAGGAAGGGTAGGAAATTGTAGAAAGAACATATGAGCAAGTTGCAAAACTTAAGGAGGTCTGAGTCACTATTTCCTAAATTTTCCCCACCTTAACCCAAAATCCGACAATACGACTCGTAATTCCTAATTGATTTCAAACCGAGCGTGTTTACATTAGTGGAAGAACGCTTGAAGGGCAAGCCTATGGTACCGCGCTAGTGCACTTGTACATTATTGTGAGTGTGAGTGTTCTCTTCTCTTTTGTATCTTGTCCCTTGTGTCATGATAAATATGTGTATTTTTGGGACTCTCTTTGGTCTTTGTGAGGACACGGGATTGCAACACCTAACTCAAGAAACAATTCTCGACTTGAGACACTTGGCCGATTCTTTAAGCTAATAGCATTGTGTCACTAAGTGAAGCGGTAGGACTACTATCTTATCTTTGAGTAAATGCACCATTTTTTATTAAGGAAGGGGGGGGGGGGGGGAATCTTTCTCCGAATGCATGCACATGACCAATTTCTATCATCATTGTAGACATGGTTACTTTGTGAAGCTTGACTGTTCGTCGTGAATGGTATGTGTCGTTTGAGTTTCTTGAGGACAAGCAAATACTTTAAGTTGAGGGTGTTGATGTACCGTAGAAATACGGCACAATTGATGCCACTTTACGCAAAGTTTTACTTGTCTTCAAGTAACTTGTTGTCGTTTTTTTATGTCATTTATCTTGTTGTAGGTGTTTTAGCCATGTGATGGCAATTACGTGGAAAATAGCCCAAAAAAGGGCCCAAAAGTGAAGTTCAGAAGGCAGATACATGAATCCATTTTACGGTGAGGTTTACGGTCCGTAAAACAATATACAGACCGCATTTCTTGTCTCACACATCAACAGAAACCTATTCAAGACATGTCAAGATACGGTGAGGATTTACGGATCGTGAAATGTTTCACGGCTTCTGAAATCCACTATAAAAGCTGCAACAGATCTTAGTGCATGAAGCATCATTCTGCGGTGGAATTATATGGACCGTATTCTATTTTACGGTCTGTAAAAGTGAAGCGTGAAAACAAGACCTGAGTTAAAGATTTCAAACTTCTATGGTGGAATTGCATATTTTACGAACCGTATTCTGGTTTTAAGGTCCGTATTTCTGACGACGGGGCAATTTTGTCTTAAGTTATTTTTCATGCTCGAACCATTATAAATACAACTTTTAGGATTTGTAGTCATTATTCTGACTTTTAAACTTAGTGGTGGAGCATTCAATACTTAGAATATTGGTAGTTGAACCTTTTAAGAAGGAATCTGGTACTTTTTTGTCTCATTCTTCAATATATTTTGTAAGCTTTTTGAATGATTTATCTATTATTGTCTTTTATAGTATGAATATGTGTCACGACCCAAAGTCGTGCAGGCACCTACTTTTTCCACCTCGGTAGGCGAACCCTTAACTCAACTTTCACAAATAATAAAAAATAGTGAAAGGAGTAAATTAGCGAAAGTCTCATAATTATAATGTATATAAGAAAATGCGGAAGTAAATGAAATTCGCCCCAGTATCTGGTCTGGTCATACAAGAGCATCTAACTAAAATCTACAAGTCTGGATTATCAATAATACATCAAGTCCGCATATGTCTCAGAATAGGAAATATGACATAAATAAGAAGTATCTTCAAGGTGGCGGACGGTTCGTGCTCACCTTGTAAACTTTAAGTAAATCTCTGAGCGACTTTCAGCCACGAGAAACAGAAGTAGATCCAGTCTGGAATTCTGCATTCATAAAATAATGCAGAAGTGCAGGTCAGTACAAAACCACAGTACTGGCAGGTATCATCGGCCGACTAAGTATAGCTAACATAATTCAAACAATAAAGCAAAGAGGCAGATAAATCAACAATTATAAACTGAACATAATCAGAACCAAGTACACGTCATCGCCTAAGTAGAGCATCTAATCCCAAATGTGCCAAGTCTCAATATGTCCAAGACGAAACCAACATTACAAGTAAAACACCAATCATCTCAACATAAGCCAACATGCAATGCAATGCAATAATGTATGAATGCAATGCCATGCAAATGTTGTGTACACATGTACTCCGGACGAAAATATCGACATCTCGGTAGCACAACCCAAGGTGACTCGCAAAGTCTAAGTGCCACTCGTCCTAGATCTTTGCCTAACAGATATACGAGACCCTGAATCGTTGTCCACAAGGGGTTCTCATCGGCACCACCCTGGGGACCCGCGGAGTCTATGCACTCACTCAATCCACGATTCCAGGACGAACATCAGATATTAGACTCTCACGTCACTCAAGTAAAAATCAAGCCCAGCTAATCATAGTGTTTCATCAAGTATCATCAAGGTATCAATAGTGTATCATGAATGGATGAGAATGCGTGCAATGCGTGTGTCAACATCAATACTCTGTTTAATATTGCAAGTACCAACATGGGTACGCCAACAACATATCAATGTCACAAGTACTAACATGGGTACGCCAATAACATATCAAAGTAACAAGTACCAACATGGGTACGCCAATAATATATGTGTCACAAGTACCAACATAGGTATGCCAATAATATCAATGAAGGCTACACAAGTCATATAGAACTCTATCCTCATATCGACATCAAGCCGTAAGATACTACAATATCACAATCAAGATGGACAACAGATTCCAATATCAATTAACAACATGTGGCATCAAGCCAACATAATAGAACAATCAAGTCACAACACAACGGGGTGGCTAGCCTAATCACGCAATAGGGCTAAGAAAATATCTAATCCAACTTCACACTCGAAGGTTACATGCTCTCTCCAACAATATAATCTAAATATATGCTTCGCTATACGAAGTCTCACCAAGGGTAAGCCATGACCTATCTGGATGACCGAACAGTAATACACCAACAATCACTATTTAGCCTTGCCCTTCCGCTGAGACTCAAGGTTAAGAAAGCCTATTCATATTCGAAATCTAGATTAGAAATAATGAAGATCGATACCTATATTTCTATCATTCAAATTGGGTAAAAAACCAACCCTAGAATTGGGGAAACGGGGCCCACAAGGGCAAATAGGGAAATTTGGGGGTAAATTATCCAATTAAACACGAGATGATAAAAACCCATCAACTAATTTCTAAATTAACTCAAGGATTCATCCAATTTCGAAATCCAAGAAAAACCCCCAATTTTAGGTATAAACCCTAACTCTTAAATTCAAGAATTCAATACTGATAATGGAAGCTATATAATTATCAACCTTAGATGCATCATAATCTAGCATAAAACCAATCAATTTCATCATTTAAAGCAACTTGGCAAGTATAACCAATTTTATGAAATTCTCAAAAAAGACCCATTAACTTTCTTCATGAAAAAACCCAATTACCTGTAATGACCCTTCCGGTCTTTATGGGAAATGTAGGATCACCCCACCAAATATAATCTTTCCAAGGGTAGAACGAGCCAGTAGAAACTAAATCGTATGATCTTATGAGCTGAGATTTGACTTGGTTGTGGGTGTTGCTTGATTGTCTTAAGTCCGTCAGGGGATGACGTAGAAAATTAGAAATCTGTTGGGAATTCCGAGGCCACGGGTGGATTTGTATGGCGTCTTTATGTATATGTACATATTTATTTTGAGTTTTTGAGGACTCGGAGGAAGTGTTGGGTGATAGAGGGAAAAACTAGACAAAAAGTCGAGCTCATTGCCCAAAATGGACCGCTGTGGCGGTACCGCTGTAGCGGTGGGTGGACCGCTACCAGCAGCCTGCCATTTTTCGGGTGGCCGTTGTGGTGGACGATTGACCGCTATGGTGGGACCGCTATGGCGGTGATTCGACCGCCATAGCGGTGAATGAATTTCCTTTAGGTCCACTATAGTGGTCACTTGACCGCTATAGTGAGACCGCTGCAGTGGCATGATGACCGCTATAGCGGTCGACAGAAAATAGTAGCCCGAATTTTATATACTTAGTTTCATATTCTGTATTCACAAAACACCAACACACTTCCCAATAAACACCTAGGGTGAAATTCCAAGCCAGGGCAAGAAACGCGTGAGAGGTAAGTTTCATCAATTCCATTCTCCTTCATGATTGTTATCCCCTTCGTGGGTCTTTAACGGTGAAACTGAAATAGAAACCCTAGAATATTAATAAACCTTCTAAACTTGATGGGTTATGGTTATTATCACTTAGTTATCATCTAAAGGCTTGGGTTAGTTTCTCTTAACCATAAATTGAACACTTAGGGCTATAAACTAAGTGAATTGAGGCCTAGGGTTCTATAAAAATGGTGTCTTGACCATAAAATTTTCTTATAGTGGGAATGTTAATAGAATACGGTTATGAATTGATGATTAATGATTACTAAGGCCTTGATAGGTTGCTTAACACCTAGAAAATCATCCACCCCTTGGAATGGGATAAAGGGAAGGGTTTTCTTGCATTGGTATTGTGATTTAAGTAATTGTGAATCATTGAGTCTTCTATTTCTAGACTTTAAAGAAGGGAAAACCTGTAGCGAAGTGACTTGCATTGTCCCAACTCTACATAGAGGTAGGTTATGGTTTAATTGAGTTAGACTTTGGTTAGTTGATTGTATGTTTTTTGAACTCTTTAGGAGAAAGCATGTCTAGTTTTCACGCATGATATTGTGTGGCTAAACTCCTATGTGAATTTGATTGAGTGATTGTGTAGGCTTCGTGCCACTATTCATGCGTGTTATATCTGTAGTGGATGTGTTGTGAGGGGAAGCTAATATGATCTTCTCGACGGTATTGTGACATGAAATGATGATTTGAGTATTGATAATGAGAAGGTAAGAAACACTGTTCTGAAGAGAGGTATGGAAAGGCACACATGTGACCTAGATTATGGGCTCATAGTCCGACATTAGTTCCGAAAACGAGAGGTACGTTGATATGTCCTGCATTCGAGGTTTGTTCCGGAGCGGAGGTTTGTGCTCGGGTCCGAGGAGTATTCCAGAACGAGTGGTACACCATGGGTTCCCTGTAGGCCATGACTTCTGAGCAATGACATCCGTTAGCATGTGTGTACAGTTAGTGTGGTCATTGTGGTAAACTTATTCCCGTTGTGGCTTACGTGATTGTGATGCATGACATATTGGTGATTTGATTGTGATTATCCTTTGTTGACTTGCTGTGGTCTATTGATATTCATGACTGTTGACAGGATTGTTTATTCTATTGATTTTATGAAATATGCATGATACTAATCTTAGTCGGCCTGTGATATCTATCGGTACATAGTGTTTGTACTGATACTACTTTGCTGCATTCTTTTGAGTGCAGATTGTGATACGGAGACTGCTACCTGCCCTCACATCTAGTGTGGAGGACGTTTGCTGATAGATTTAGGGTGAGCTTTTTCCCATGCCAAGCTGCCCGAAGATCTTCTTCTTATGATGTCTTTTCGTATTCTGGACATTATGGATATTTATTAGTCAGATTTCATTCCTTAGACATGTTTTAGATTAGAGTCCAGTACGATGACTTTCGAATTTTGGGGATTTTGTAATAGTTAGAACTTCCGCACTTATTTTAGTATTTTATGGCATGACTTATTTTGTTCATTTGATGTTTGAATGAGTAATAACTGATTAGCTTGGTTAATATAAAACCGGATTTGAATGGATAGATGTCTTGTGTGTTAGTTCACCCACTAGGATTTAGTTGGGTGTCAATCATGGCGGGATGGGTCAGGACATTACCCCATGGAAGAAACATGAAGAACATCATTGAATTCTCCCAAACCCAAACTTCCAAGATGAGAAAAACTCCAACAACATTAATAGCCAAAAACGCCCAGCTGTTCTGCCTCGTTTCCACTGCCAAACGATCTCGAAACTCGCTTTTGATGCGTCCAATGGATTCCTTGTGAAATTCCAGTCTATTTATGCTTTTGAATCGCTCTATTTGACCTTATAATGAAGGAGATATGGAAGTTTCAATAATTGGAATAGTGGAGATTTTTAAATACGAATTCAGTGGATTTTTCATAATTAATCTGAAAAATCTAGCAACCCAATTCTTAGTAAAATGACCATAAATCCCTCATACGATGTCGAAACTTGATGATTTCAGTGACTATAAATCCCTCATACGATGTCGAAACTTGATGATTTCAGTTGCTATGGTTCCAAAATTACGATACGGATATAATGGTTCAGTAAAAACACGAATCAAAGGCCGTTTGCTCAATATGGTACCCTTTATGCTCAAATAGACGTCGAAACCGAAAACGATAACCATACAACCTAAACTTATCCAAACCCCATTGGAATCTAACCAAACTTTGTGGACATGTCAAAAATCATCATACAGACTTATTGGAACTTCCCAAACAGAGACACGGGATCATCTTGACCTGATCTTGACCGTGATCAACTCCAATTCTAACTTAACTAGTTTCTTAACTAATGACCCAAATCACACGCGAACCCTTCGGGAACCAAACCAATGACACCACTAAGTCATAAATCACCCTCCGGACCTAATGGAACTGTCAGAATTTGAATACGGGCACGTTTACCTAAAATCAACTTCGAGAATAGTTTTCGCTTTAAGACCAAATTTTCTAAAAGTCATTCCAAAACCCAAAACAATGCCTAGGGAATTATGCCACCAGTTCCTGCGGATTAAAATAGTCCTAATAAGGCTCGTGGAACAGTCAATGGGGGCAAAAGCAATAAAAATGCAATAATGACCAAACAGGTCGTTACCATATGAGTAGCTAATCCCATTAGCTAAGGTTGTGGGATCAAATGTGTTAGTTATGTGATTAGGTTTTACATTCAAACTTCATTTGTATGTTAAGGATGTTTTTGTACAAACTCTTCAAGCTTTAATGACTTTTAATGGCGGCCAACATTATTTGTGTATAAATACTTTTTCCTTTGCTTGGGAAAGAAAGTAAAAGCTAGGAAAAGAGTTAGATAGCAAGGATTAAGGGATTTAAACCCCATCTAATAGCTTGAGCTAGAGATAGGAAAGCTAACTTGAAATAAAATAGGTGTTCTCATTTTCTACTTTCTAAGGCTTGAGAAAGCTTAGTAATGACGTTTATCAATTTGGTCGAGAGACTTTTGATAAATCTACGTAGCCCATGTTTAATTACATCTAGACACATAGATGAGTTGGATTGATACCCATTTGCATTACTTTCCTTTGGGACCGCAACCTTAGTCCTTTTTACCAATAGATTAACTTTTATAACAAATAGCGATAATTAAATTAAAATCTTCAAACTAATCATTATTATACCTCCATCCCTAGAAATATAGACTAATATTCGAGCGTTACACTTAGCAAGTATATTTCTTCATTGTATTCTTTGTGGGATTCGACCCCAACCTTGTTGGGTTATATATTTGAACAACGACCGCTTTACTCCTATTTTAAAGGTATGATTTGAGCATATCACTATCCAAGGAGATTGTTGATAGTGTCAAATATGTCAATGATTCAGCAGAATTATGGAGAGAATTAGATGATCGATATGATCAAACTAATGGAGCAAAACTATATGAAATTCAGAAGGAAATCAGTGACCTAAGTCAAACTAATGGAGCAAAACTATATGAAATTTAGAGGCTCGTAGACAGATACGTACAGTTAGATGTTTTGTACTTTTGCTGGTCCTCGTTGTTGTATAAAGTGCAAACCGAGTTTGTTAGCCTATGTTTATAACTATGCTACTAGTGTTAATGGTAAGTAGAACAGAAAAAAATATGGTGCAGTTCATACGGCCCACTTAGTAACAAGAATACGATACGAGATAGGGGGTGCTCGGTACAAGTATCGGGTACTCGTCGCGGCCCCTAGTTGGGTCGTGACATTGTGAATGACCCCACTTTTGGCAAGATTGTGAATATGCTCCCGGGAGAGAGATGTGTGCACCGTCTCAATCCTATGATGAGAGTGTTTGTAATATATGTGGTGGTCAAGGTGGACATTGGGGTGATTGTCCCAATTATTTCGCTTCCCCTCCCCCAAGTTATTCTAACGAAAATGCTAGCGGTGCTTTTGAGTTTGACAGGGACAATAACATGACAAGTGAAGGACAAAGTGCCGGATATGAAGGCATCATGGCAATGCTCCAAACATACTTAGATCGAGAAGCTAAAATGGAGGAAGAGCGAAAGCTCCTCCAACAATCCGTTTTAGAAAATGGAGAAGCCATGAAAAGAATGAATGATTCATTTGAGGATGCCAATTCCTCAATTGTCATGGAAGTGTCGACTCCTCAAAATGAAATGGTTGAAGAAGAGATTTCAAGTTTACAAGATGAACTCGAAAATTCTTGTAACCACGACGAAAGTTGTGAAATTGAAGAAATGGTTCAACTTGAAGAAGAAGAGCATAATCTTGAAGAAGAAATCTCCAATTCCCAAAAAGAAGAAGTTGAGGAAATTTTGAAAAGCATAATGGGGAGGAATGAACAATATGGGCAAGTCTTGACCAAATTGTGGGAAGAAGTTCAACATGGAGATGATGAAACTATCCAAAAGGTATATCTCACCATGGATGGATTTTTACAAGAGTTGGACGACTCTCACAATGAAGAAAATCTTGACAAAATGGAAATCTTGAGCCAAGATTGGCTAATGAATCAAGCTCAACAACTTGAAGCCTATGGAAATCACCGTGAAGGCATTTCATGGATGATGGAAGAATTTCTAAAAATACATGTTGAGCAAAGTCAAGAAGTGGAGCTACTTGAATTTACTATCCAAAAATTGGAGGCCGAATTGAATGCAAAGATGAGGCATGTGATGCTCAATATCAAAGGGTCATGGATTGTAGTTTTGAGTTGGTTTCCAATGAAGAAGAGGTCAAGATTGATTTTCATAAACTAATGGTAAATTGCCAACCTACCAACCCAAAAATAGTGAATGATGCCGAAGTTTAAGAAATGATACTAGAGTTGCATAAAAAAGTTCATACAATAATTTTTGAAGACTCTAGTTCATTTTTGGGTGAGGATGTCAAAATTCATGCAAATTTGGAATTTGAGCGCGTTGGACCTCATTCCAACCATTTTTCAACAATATGCTTGGTTAGTGAAATGGAAGTTGAACTAACCGAGCCTATGGAGAAGTTTGGAGATGAAGATCAAAGCGTTTTCATTTTGAAGTTTGCTATGCCAAGAAGACAAAATGGCATGCCTCACTTACGGGCCAAGAAGTGCAAAATGCGACACCTGAGAGTTGGTCTCTTTGACTTACTACCACTGCCTCACGAGCATCACCGGAATCTTGATTCAAAGTTGGGGCACAAATTCATATCATCCAAGTGGAGGGAAAAGTGGTAAAGGTAACCGTCGTGCCGCGACGTTAACTTAAGCGCTTGGTGGGAGGCAACCCATCGTTTTAAAAGTTTTAAATCGTTTTTGAAATTTTATTTTTTAGAATAGTTTAGTTTATGATTTTTGACTAATCTGCAAAGTTTCAGAATTTTTGGAGTTATTTTGAGCATATCGGATATCCGGACAGCCCCCAAAACCAGTAAAGGTTGCAAAAAAATATTTTCTGGTGTCATAACATGCAATTCGCATGTCATACATGCGAATCGCATGTCGTGTCGCACATGGTGACAGAAAAAAAAAAACCGGGTGACATCACATGCGAATCACATGTAGGGTCGCATGTCATGCCAGTAAATTTTTTTTTTTTTTAGATTATGTTTTATTTTGATTATGTGCAGCGAGGACACTGCAATGTTTATAGTTGGGGGTGGCACGTGGTAGCGCATTATATTTTGAAACTTGCTCAAAATTTCTGAAAATTTTGTTCTTTTGACATGTTGTGGATTAGTCACTTTTATTATTTTATTTTCTTTGAGGAAAAATGTGAAAACTCTTGGCTTGTTTGGTACTAATAGAGTTAGTCTCTTGCATGTGAAATTGAAATGCGAATACCCCTCCAAATTGTTTTGTGAAAGTTAAAAAACAAGGTGCATAGGAAAGAATGATCTTTGTGACAACTTTTTGGCTCATTTGGTGACTCTTTACCTACTAGTTGTGTTTACTTTGGATTATGAGATATTACACTAGTTGATCCATCTAGACTGGTTCATATGCTATGTGTGGTGAGTGTTTGTTGAATAAATCTTGTGTTTACTTTTATCATCTAGAACTTGCCCGGTTAGTCGTTCAATGCTAATTTTGATTATGTTGGTTGGAGAGATGACCTTGGGCTATCTTTGTGATTTTTGAAAAAGCCCCTTTAGCCTTTCTAGCCTACCATTGCATAAATAACATCACTAGTATTCCCATTTGAGCCTACGACCTTTTCTTTTATTGCCACATTACAAGCTTTTACCCTTTTTGATGAAAAGTCTCTCTTTTGAACCTTTCCCTCCTTGAACATGAAATTGTGAATTTGAGGCCAAAAGCCTAAGTTGGGGGTGTTAGTGTTGGTTGAGAGTCGTGAAGGTTGGTGTTGTGGAAAAGTCAAAAGAAAGGAAGAAAATTTGAAAAATACAAAAAGGTTGCAAACTTTTTGTGCAAAAAATAAAAAATAAAAAATAAAAAAAATAAAGAAGTTTGAATAATTGGGGAAACTAGTATGCAAAGGAAGGAGCAATGTTTTGAAATGAAGAGGAAAGTTTGTGTAGTGTTCAAGGAGGGCGTAGTCACTTGTATCCCAAATACTTATCCTACCCTTCCCTAAGCCGACATTACAAGCTTAAAAAGTGCCTATGTGATCTCCAACCGAATGTTCTTGAGTTAGTGATGAACGAAAATAAGGGCAAGCTTATGGTGTGATATTTGTTAGCACTAGAAGTTCTTTGTTGAGTGTGAGTGACTTTTGTGTATTTGTCCCTTGCGTCGTTGTTGTGAATATAGTGATTTTGGGACATTCTTTCTTGTGAGGGCATATGGACTACGATAGATTGGTGATGTTGAAAAATCCAAAGTTGAGTCAACTGAGCATATCTAGTAAGCTATTGGTTTTGAGTCACTTATTGAGGCTTGAGTGTTGTTGCTTGATGGTTTTAAATCTCTATTGCATTCTTGAAATTGTATTTTGAAATGAGGGAGTTATTTGGTTGAAGCTTCACATGCTTGTAGCCTAATTGTTGGTACCAACCAAAGTCATGTTATTGTGCTTAAAGTGGATCCTCATTGAGATTTTTGTTTTGATTTGCTTGAGGACAAGCAAAAGCTTTAAGTTGGGGGTGTTGATGAGCCGTGAAATTACGGGATATTCGATGCTAATTCCTTAAGCTTTTGTGACTCTTTAAGCACTTTTGTTGTTACTTTTTGTGTTTTTTATGTTGTTTTGTAGGAAAAGATGCTCGGAGAGCAAAACGGAGCAAAACGGACCAAAATAGAGCAAAAATAGAACAAATCAACGTTTCTGGCACCACATGCTAATAGCATGTGATGCAGCATGTGGTGCAGCATCTGCTATCAGTGAAAATGGCACCATATGCGAGTAGCATATGGTGCAGCATGTGGTGCAGCATGTGGTGACAGAGAAAATTATCACCACATGCTACGGTTTTGGCACAACATGCGATTAGCATGTTGAACATGCGAATAGCATGTTGTGCAGCATGGTGTGCAAGAGGGTATTTTGGTCCAAATTTTGTTCCCGTTTTTTGGAATGATATAAATACTCTTTTAGGGTTTGTAATACTTATCTTTGGCAGTTTTCACAAGTTTGGAGGCTAGGGTTTCATCACCAACACCTTGGAAGAGAAGATTTGGAGACACCAATGAGAAATTCTTTACCCATTTCTTCTACTCTTGCTATGTATTGAATATTTATGTGTGTAGTATTTCATTTCAATACTTGAATCTCGTTTATGGAAATATTCTTGATTAAAGTTTGGATTGAATCTCTTGTTTTGCTTATGTGTTGAATGATTTTATTCCTAATGAAGTGAGTTATTGTTTCTTTAATTAATCTCATTTTGAATGATTCTTAAGGGAGTAGCTAACCCTAAGACTTGCCCATTTATTTCGGTTTAAACTTGGAAGAGGCAAACTCGGGATTGGGAAAGATTAATTAACAAGAATTTGGGGCGTTAACCCTCATCTAATGGAAATCGACCTAGGGATAGGCGACACCACTTGTAGCCATATTCGGGTGTTCTTAATGCTCCTAATTGCTTTAGGGATATTCAATTAGGTAGTCTAGTTAGTCTTCGGAAGAAGCTAATTTAGAGTCATTATCCGAGGCTAAGTAATATAAACTCACCATTATTTGTAAATCATGAAGTACATTGGATCGTTACTTGAGCGTAGTTTCCCTTGTATCCATGCTTGTGGCCATTGATCATTTTACTTGCTTTCTAGGTTAGTTTACATTTTTGCATTAGTTATAATTTTCTCTTAAACAAAACCAAAATATTATCTATTGTTTGGCATAGCTATTATTGATGATAATTCCTACTTTTTCTAATCGCCTATATATTGTTCTCTGTGGAATTCGACCTCGACTCATAGTTGGGTAAATTATATTTGCATACGACCGTGCTCATTCTAATTAATAGGGTGGATTTGGACGTTATCAGGGAACCATATCATGTAGCAACCTATGACAAATTTAAGTACTTTCTTACCTTAGTAGATGATCACAGCATATGCACCTGGACTTATCTCTTAAGTTGCAAGAGCAATGCATTACAACTCCTTAAGGCTTTTGTCAGTATGGTAGAAGTTCATTTTAAAACCTCTGCGAAATATATTAGATCAGACAATGGCTTGGAGTTTACTAGCAATGAAGCTTCTTAATTTTTCTTGTCAAAAGGGATAATTCATCAGAAAAGTTAACCCTATGCACCCCAATAAAACAGTGTAGTTGAGAGAAAACACAAGTATCTGCTAGAAACTGCAAGAGCATTACTCTATCAATCCAAACTACCCTTAAAGTATTGGGGAAATTGTGTTTTGACCGCCACTCATCTCATAAACAGACTTTCTACAACCTATTTGAACAATAAATGCCCTTATGAGCTTCTGTACAAAAGAAAACCAACATATTCACATTTGAGGTCATTTGGCTGCCTTTGTTATCCAACCTTTCCTAAATCACAAAGACACAAATTTGAACCTAGAACCACACCACACATATTTGTAGGTTATCCCTTTGGAACAAAATATTACAAGGTCCTAAGTTTGGCTACAAGAAAGATACATGTTTCTAGGGATGTTGTTTTTCATGAGACTGTTTTTCCCTTTGCTTTCTCTTCTATTTCTGATATTGTTACTTTTCCATCTATTCTTAAGTTTGTGTATGCCCCTTTTTAATTGTCTAATACTAACAAGAATGGCACTATAGCTCCTTTGGTAAATGATCATTTGGGAACAATAGTTCATAATGCTGATTCTACACCTTTGCATACCACTATCTCACCCCATGATCCTATTTCACCTCTTATATCTCCTAATCTTCCATCTTCTTCACACTTTTCCTCCTCTCCTATTCCCTCGCCATATGTACCTCAAATAGTTAAACCACATGTAGTGCCAATAACATCACTTAAGAGCAACAAGACTACCTATCATCTCAAGGATTTTATCTGTTCCATTTCAGTTCTAAAACCACCACAAACTGCACAACCAACCACCTCTCTTAGTGCTCTTTTCTCTAATCACCAGACCATATCTCTTGATGTCCTATATCTTGATAGTCAGTCTATTGTTAGAAATGTTTGTCATGATAGTGAGCTATCTTATGAAGAGGATGCTCTCAATCCTGCCTGGAAAGATGCCATGACCTAGGAGTTTAAAGTATTGCATGCAAACAACACATGGGATTTATCCCTTTACCAGTAGGCAAGCAAGCTATTAGTTGTATCTGGGTGTAAAAGGTTAAACACAAAGCTGATGGTAGCATCGAAAGATTCAAAGCTAGACTAGTAGTAAAAGGTTACACACAACAAGCTGGGATAGATTACACTGAGACATATTCACTAGTGGTTAAAATGACTATTGTTAGATCTCTCATTGTTGTTGCAATAAACAAAAATTGGCACATGTCACAACTAGATGTTAATAATGCTTTCTTACATGGAGATTTACATGAAGAAGTTAAAATGATAGTGCCACCTGGCCTTGAAGTTAACCGTGTAGGTATGGCATACATGCTTAACAAGTCCCTTTATGGACTCAAACAAGCTAGTAAGCAATGATATGCCAAACTCACTGAAGCATTGGCATCTAGAGGATATCATCACTCTTTACATGACTAGTTTTTATTTTACAGGAAAAATGGTTCACTAATGGTGTTTGTGGCTGTATATGTAGATGATATTATACTTACATGTACAAATACTGTAGAGATTGATCTCTTGACGAACTAATTTCATAACAGATTCAAGATTAAGGACATAGGAAAACTGCATTACTTTCTGGGGTTAGAAATCTTATACATAGATGACAGTGCTATCATTTCACAAAGAAAGTTTGTCCTAGATTTGCTAAAGGAATATGACAGTTTCAACTACAAATATGTGAATTCTCCTATTGATCCCACCATCAAGCTCAGAGCAAAGAAATGACAAGCATTCTTTGATCCAACTCAATATAGGAAACTAGGTGGCAAGTTGAATTTCTTCACTAATACTAGATTAGACATAGCATTTAGTATGCAACACTTTAGTCAGTACATGCAAGATCCAAGATAACCTCACCTTCAAGATGCAATGCATTTGCTAAGATATCTGAAGAAGGATCCCACACTGGGAATTTTCATGTCACATGACTTAGATTGCACTGTCAGAGGTTATTGTGACTCTAATTGGTAGCTTGTCCAGATTCTAGGAGGTATGTAAGTGGTTATCTTGTCCTATTGGGTGAAAACCCTGTTAGTTGGAAGTCAAAGAAACAAGAAACCATTTCCTTGTCATCAGCTGAAGTAGAATATAGATCATTGAGAAAAGTTGTTGGTGAATTAGTTTGGTTGAACAAGCTTTTCACTGAGCTTACAGTCCCTTGTCCTAGTCCTATTGCAGTATACTGTGATAGCCAATCAAACTCTCCACATAGCTAGGAATCCTGTCCTTCATGAACGTACCAACTACATAGAAGTGGATTGTCATTTCATGAGGGATAAGTTGCAGGAGGAGCTGAGCTCTTTGCATCATATTACCACTTCTAATCAACTTGCAGACATCTTGACCAAAGCTCCAGCTGGGATTAAACATGCTGCTATCTTGGACAAGTTGTCAGTGAAGTCCTCACCTCCAACTTTAGGGGGGGGGGGGGTATTGAGTATATTTATGTGTATATTGTGTATACCGTGTATATAACCTAGGCAGTTGTTGACACCTGATTTTTTACCTCCCGTAATTTATTTTGACTACTCAGGGTCCTTGGATAATAAATAAAATAATTTGCACGCTTATAGAGGAACTGAAATGATTTTTGTATAATTATTCAGGCCAATTCTTTACTTCTATAAATTAATAAGGGAACCCTCAAGGCTCTATTAATTATCCAAAAATTTACTAGCATTTTTACAGCATTTTATGAAATACTTTTTAGATTTATCAACCGTAGGACAATTTTAAAACAATTGTTCATTGTAGTTAATCAAAAATCAAGAAATTAGGTAAGAAAAGTGATTTATTTTATTTATCCAAGGAGTTCAAGTAAATTAACAAAATTACTATTTTACCCCTCAAGCTTTGAATTTTTCCTGTTTATCTGTTTATTTTTTATTTTTTGACCAAAATTGTCTTGGCAAAATACCTTTCCCGTTTAATTGCTGAGTTCCAACATAGATGACCTCCCAGTAATTAACCAATTCATGGTTCAAGATAAACCGGGG
The DNA here is from genome assembly GCF_019175385.1 of Lycium barbarum. Lineage (NCBI taxonomy): Eukaryota > Viridiplantae > Streptophyta > Magnoliopsida > Solanales > Solanaceae > Lycium > Lycium barbarum. The sequence goes on from NC_083341.1 coordinate 23,825,950, forward strand.
TCATTTTGTAATTCTAGCCTCCCAAATGACTTTAATTGAGATGCTCAACCAATTGGCAAATTAATTAAGGTTATTAATGCAAAGTAGTTTTGACTAGTAAAATTAATACCAAATTGAGACTACATTTGCAATAATTAAATTATTTAGTAATAACTAGATATAATGAAGGGAATTTCTGATTTTTTGTTGCGAAGGGTATAATTGCAACCGTCTTTTTTTAATTTTGTGACCAATTCAGGTCATATTTGCAAAAGGACTCGATTTATTAGCTTTTAAATAATTTGCTTTGCATAACTTGATGTCTTTAACTAATTAGTTGCCAATTTCTCATTTTTAAACATTTATCCATTTTACAAAATACCCGTGTTACCCCTATGTGAGTGTATACGTGTGATATACACCCATATACATGCAAATTATTAAACAGGTAAGGATATATATATATATATATATATATATATATATATATATATATAATGGAGGGACAGTTTGTTTTTTAAAATGGGCCGAGCCCAGTCCAGCCGGACTCGACCCGACCCGCACAAGCGTATATACTCTCCAAGTCCATCCGCCTCTTTTCAAAGGGGCTATTTTGCAAACAAACTTTAAGGGGGCTAGGGTTAACCCTAGTCGCCGCCCCTGTTGATACGCTCAAATTACACCTATTAATGGTATAACGCGGACGTTATCCTCCTCCGGAATAAGATCAGCGAAGACATTTTCTTCATCTGATTCATTCGCCTGATTATTCAATCGATTCCCCTGGTTACCAACACGTTGGTTTTGCTGATTCTGATTCATGTTCACCTAGTTTACAAGGAATAACAAACAAGGTGTGATGGAATAAGCAAAAGACATCAATCAAAGTAAATACTATTTAGTAATTTCAAAACTGTATTCCCCGGCAACGACGCTAAAATTTGATACGTTCAAATTACACCTATTAATGGTATAACGCGAACGTTGTCAAATATAGTAACCCAACGAGGTCGGGGTCGAATTCCACAGGGAATATGGTGTGAAAAGGTTACTAAAGTCGTAGGATGCTTAATTTAGGTCTAATGTCTTAATCCGATGATTTCTGTAAAAGTTGGGTTTTTATGACTAATTGCTAACTAATTGCTTTGGGTTGTAATTTATGGTAAAAGAGACCAAGGTTGTGTCCCCTTTAGATAGGGTGTATGATCATGGTTATTGATCTTGATATACTTCTTTTTTATCATTATATGAATGCACTTAACCTCTATATGAATCTTTACTACTTCCCAATAAATAAAGATTATCCTTTTCTATGATTTTCCCAAATATAAGAAAGTAACTATGAAGAACGGTTAATTATACCAAGTAAATTCTTCTTATTCCTAAGTGAATTTATTAAACAAAGTTTAAAGCTTTGAGTCCTTGTTATTTATTCTAAACAACCCTAATTATTTTCCCAAATAAATCAAGGTTTATGGCTTTAATCAATGTTTGCAACCATAAATAAATAAACATTAATAATCCATTATGTGTATCAAACACAAAACCCAATCACAAAACACCCATCATTGGGTTCACAACCCCAGTAAGGGAATTTAGCTACTCAGGACAAAGAACAAGAAATAAGAAATTGAAGAATTCATAATTGCTTACTTTGGAAGAAAAGAGGAATTGATAATACTTGAATTGATGTTTGAACCTTCAAAAACTAGAGAGTATTTAATGTTTTAAGCTAAAAGTCAAAATATAATAACTGATAACAATTAAAACCCTACAATGAACTATTTATAGGCTTCAAAATGTGAAATTTCAGAATTTGCACATAAGTCCCAGGCAGAACTTATGTGGTCCGTATAACTTTTCACGGACCGTATAACACTTATACGGCCTTCATCCTTGTGTCTGCACAGAAAAACACGAACTGGCATTACACGGTTCGTACAACTTTATACGGCTCGTACAACTTACCCGTGAAACTTCTTCCAACCTTCAACACATCCACTTATACGACCCGTATAAATGTTCGTGTTTCAGCATCTCTCTACTGCGACATTCTGTTGCATTGCTCACTTTTGTACGATCACATATACGGTCCGTATAATCTTATATGGACCGTATAATCTTATACGGACCGTAGAAATCAATCCTCAGTACAAAATTTCTGTAACTTCCAATTCTTGAACCCGAACTTTATGATTTAACTAAAACATGACAAAAACACATCAAAACAACACATACTTGCCTAAAAACAAGTAAAACTTCTCGTAAAAAGGTATCAAATGTGACACAATTTCCCGACACATTAGCACCCCCAACTTAAAGTCTTGGCTTGTCCTCAAGCAAGCAGTCCAACACAAATTGGACTCAACTAACACCTAGATATCACAGAGTAATAATGTCTATAATGGTTTTGTTTCTGAACTATTGGCATGCACGTTTTTTTTATTTAAGGACCACGTCATTTGCAATTTTCGAACCATATGCACAAATCAAGAACGCTATGACCAACAATGAAGCTTCAATGCATGACATTACATTATCGAACATATTATGATGCACACAAACGCTACTTTAAGTGGCCACTTGACTATGCTCAATTCTCATCCTTATGCCCTCATATAGACCAAAGAATGTCCCAATACACATATATACAACATGAATGGGACGAAGACGAAAGAGAAGAGAAAAACACTCACACTCTCAAAGAAATTCATATCTACACATACAAATACCATAGGCTTGCCCTTATTTTCTATGTTTTCATCCTAGGCTCGTTCGGTTGTGATCACATTAGGACTTGTTTTGGCTTGTAATGTAGGCTTAGGGACGGGTAGGATACTTTTTGGATATTAGTGACTCACCCTCCTTGAACACTACAACATTTCTTCACCTTAATTCACCTCTTTTCTTTCCAACCCCTTTATTTTCTTTCAAGCTTTCGACTTCGATGTGGTTTTATTCCTAACCAACTTACAAATCTTTTTATGCTACAATTTTCTGATGATTATATATATATATATATATATATATATATATATATATATGCAATTACCACATCGAATCTCCACTAGCAAACTCCACCACCCCCAACTTATGTTTTTAACATCTACTCCACATTTAATTCACCCCCAACTTTAGGCATTTTGCCTCATCTATCTAGTAGCATCAAGGAGGGAACGGGTGTGAAGATGGATTAATTTCACAAAGGGTAAGGTTTCATAATTCCCTATCCATGAAAAAGGTCAAAAGGCTCAAAAAGGGAAACTAGGGATATTTGCAATTTTGGTAAGGCTTTTTTAGGCAAAGTGACTATTTACTCAAAGAAAGCCTAAGATCATCTCACAACCAAACTAACTTTTGCATTTCATATAAGACCAACCGGGCAAGTTCTAGATTATACATGCATAAACAGAACCAAACTAATAACTCACACACACATTGGCATAAGGACAATTATTTTTACACTTGTGACCTCCTAAGTAGTCATTCATCACACACAATACCCCAATAATCATAATGTCATATAAAGAATCAATCATGCCAACCAATAACTGTTCTAAGTATGCATTTTTCAAAGTTCAAGGGGTCTAAAATTTCCAGTAAACCATAACAACATGCCATCAGTTACAGAGTAGCACCAAATAAGTCAAAACTACTCTATTCAACCTAAGCAACAACCTAAACATGTCAGTTTCCACAAAATTAACCCCCCCCCCCCCCCAGGAAAAGAACTCTGGCAAAGAAAAGGCGAGGGGGTTCCTAGACACATATTTACACTGTTAACATAATCAAGTACCCCCACACCCTGCTGAAAATCATGCAATATCCCCAATGCATTAACTGTAAGTATAAAATGGTAGGGGATACTTGGGCGCCCTAGGCGCTATGCTCATCGACTCGGGACTGTGCTAACGCAGCAATATCAGGGGATGTCTCTCGTAGCTGGATGCCTGACGCACCCATTGGGTCTGGATCACGCAAAGAGTTCAGGGCAGCGACTTGCACCATCTCCTCCTCCATTCGGTGCAGCCTCTTGTTTCTCTCATTCGGATCCTCAACTACGACATCTAGTGGCTATTTCCCCCCGAGCCTTTTCTACTTCCTCTTCTTCCCCTTCAGAGTCGAGCAGGTTTTGAACCGGGATATCAATATCCACACTAGTATGTGGAGTCAGAAAAGGTTCCTCTACTCGCTCTCGTGCCTTCAACGCGTCTAACTCAGCCTTCAGCTTTGCCAATTCTGTAATAAGTGCTGCTGAACTACCCTCTGCTTTTGACTGCTCTAAAGCAACAAATCTCGTCTCAAACCCGTCTAATCGTGCTTGGAAAACCTCACGAGACTGAGCATATTCCTCCCGAATCTCTCTTTTGGCAATGTTGATTTACTTGTTTACTTGGGGCTTAAGCTGCTGCATGATCACCTTAAGTTGTTTTTCAGCCTTCAAAACTCTTGGTAACTGGCTCTCGAGAATGTAAATAAATAAACCCCATATTGCGATGCAGGAGGTGGAGCAGATGAAGTGGTAGGACCCGCAGAGGTAACGGGTGCAGTAGCAGGTGGTGGTGATGGATCAGTAGCAGCAAAAACAACTGTAACAGTACTAGAATCAGCGGCATGGGCCTGAACTATAGCATCAGCACTACCGGCTTCAGGCCTATCAGGATCAGTAGTAGTAGTATCACTTATGGCCCCAGGCTCTGACTCAGGTTGAGTCTCTGTATCTCCAACAGGTCGGGCCACAAATATCTCCGCTGCATCCTCTTTTTTACCCTTTCGCCAGTCCCTAAACCGAGTGTTTTTGGTGCATTGGCCCCGATCTGGAATGCCAACAACTTTAGCTTGTCTGCACAACTCCGTGATAAGACACGGGAATGCCACTGAAGTCATAGGCTGGGGTGCTCTCCGTCGAATCTCATCAGCTATCATGCGCCCCATGTTCACTGGATACCAACTCATCATCGAAGCAATAGCCATTGTCTGATCAACCTTGAGTGTGTTGTCATTTTGGGTCACCAATAATCTATATCTCATCAGATGCCACCAGAATCGGGCTTCCCTATTCAGTGTACTCTTGTAGATCTTTGGGCTTTTCTTATTCACCATTTTACCTCCGGATGGGCAATTACCGCCACTATCCATTTAATAACCGACCGATGATTTCGGCGATCCAACTTGTCTAAGTACTCCTTCTCATCCTCTGGCGCCCGAAAGTCATCCTCGAAATAAATCCTGTTGATAGCCTCGGCAGATATGTCACCTTTGACATTCGCACTTTAATTTCATCAAGCATTGGGAGTTGAGTGTTCGTCTGGCTGGGCTTTTTCATGCTCAACAACTCAGCACCGTAGTTGGCATAAAATTCACGCACAATCTCCGAGCAAAACTCTTCAACAGGTTCAGTGAACACCTCTAGCCTATAGAATCGGAGGGTTTGGGTGTTGGGAAGAACCTCAAGGCCCTCGAATACCAATTTCCTCTCTTCCCATATGCACCTCTTCGACTCACCCCCACGCTTAGTAAGAGACAAACCATCCTCATACAGCTCATTTGACCCCGGAACTCCGAATAGCAAAGCCGCATCGGGTAGTGTTTTACTCCTCAGAACCAACCGACGCTTGCCGTGTGCTGAATCCGGCAAAGCATCAGAGTTTGGAGCTCGTGTGTCTATAGGCTCAGATGAGACGCTTTATTTCGAATCTCCCTCATCATCTAAGGACTCACCTGCCCCCATCCCAGCTTCCACTAACTCTTCTTCTCCCTCATCCGAGGTGGAATGAGTCATGGGCATGGGTTTAGGATTTGTAGCCCCCCTAACTTTCTTCACTGGTAAGACCTCATCATCTGAGCCCTCATCTATCAAGCGAATATTCGTCTCTGGTTGGTCTTGGGCTCAACCTCGGCCCTTCCCAGTGCGGGGCCCCATACTCCTTCGGAAATTACGTTTTTGAACCATGCCTGCAAAAGAACCTTTGTTAGTGACGGGGCACATAATTTACAGCTGAATAAAAGCAGTAAATATTTTTTGTCCTATAAGTCTTATACGGTCCGTATAATATTATACGAGCCGTATAAATCAGGATATATGGGAAACATAAATTGCAGAAGCCCATGTGTGAAACACGAGCTACTTTCAAGAACCGTATAATATTATACGGTCCGTATAACATCCTGGACTAGTGAATTTCAAAAACAAGGGCTTTTGCTAACCCGTCAATCCTATACGACTTTTGAATCACAAAAGATCATCATATACACATTATTCCACGGTTTCAATTCCTACGGGGGTTGGGTTACTCAGACTTCACCCATTTTTCAGATTTTACAATTCATTAGCATTCAAGATATTTCTTTTGGCAGGCATAACAACATCTAACTCCAAAAAAAATTTGGATTCTTCAGTTGAAATGCCCTCCGCCTCAGTAGGGTGTTGAATCACTCCATGAGTTCATACCAGCCTATTATGATTATCCCTAATTAGAAAATCATTAACCATGGAAATATTTTACTAACATCTTAAGTATATCAATATCCAACAACAACTTTTCACCATTGAAAGTAAAATTAAGGATTGAAACATCAACATACTTGTGTCTTGATGAGTTTAAGAAGAATCCTTGAAGAAAAACTTGTGAACAACAAAAAAAAGGACAGTGAGTCTTGAACAGAGGATTTTCAAGTGTTAGGAAGAGAGGAATATGGCTTTTGATGGATTTTTATGATAACTTGGATGTATTTATGGAATTAGAAGGATGAAATTGTAGTGGGTGAAGGTGTTTTGGGTCGTAGGTACCGATTGAAGTTAATGGTGGAAGTGAGGTGTGTTGCAGAGGCGGGTAAGTGAAGGGTTTTTAAACCCTCTGTTCGTGATTTATATAAAAAAAATATTATTATTTTTTTCAAAGTTATACGGGTCATATAAAATTATACGGTCCGTGTAAGATCAATTTTATTCACTAACCCGTGTTTGAGCACATCTTAATTACACGATCATTTATACGGCCCGCATAACATTATACGGTCCGTGAAAATGGTCATATATGGAGGATGTCAAACAGGGTTCTGCCTGATTTCCTTACCTTCCATGGCTGTATTATACGATCCGTATAAGTTCAGTTTCCTCCAGGCTTCAGTGATTTTTTTTCCCTCAACTTTAGCATGCACCAAAACAAACATTAACCTATGTGCAAACAAAAAAAAAGGAAAATAACCATTACACTTGGGTTGCCTCCTAAGAAGTGCTTGCGTTATCGCCGCAGCACGACGGTGGTACCCATTCACTCCTTATCAGCAAAAATTGGGTCAAACGTTCGTTCCGAGGTGCTTCAACCGATATCGGTCAATAATTCTATCTCTCGAAACCAACCCATGATAGTGCTTCACCCCCTGCCCATTCACCTTAAATATCTGAGTTCCATCTCCGGACTTCAGCTCAATCGCTACATGAGGTGAAACACCTACCACCTCAAATGGACAAGACCACCTTGACTTTAGTTCGGCCGGTAGCAACTTCAACCGAAAGTTAAACAGCAAGACAGGATCACCCTTGTAGAATTCTTGCTTTAGGATTTTCTTGTCATGATATTGCTTCATCCTCTCTTTATAAAGTGTTGCACTCTCATATGCCTGGTACCGAAACTCATCCATCTCATTGAGTTGAAACAACCTGAGCTTGGTCGCCTCTTCCCAATCTATATTCAACTTCTTCAAAGCCCACATATCCTTGTGTTCAAGTTCAACCGGCAAGTTACAAGCTTTTCCGAACATGAGCTTGAAGGGTGAAGTCCCAATAGGAGCCTTGAAAGCAATCCGGTATGCCCGTAGAGCATCATCGAGCTTGCGGGCCCAATCACTCCTATTTGCATTCACCGTTTTAGCTAGAATACTCTTAATCTCCCGATTGGATACTTCAACTTGCCCATTTGTCTAAGGATGATAAGGTGTTGCCGCCCTATGTTTTACGTCATATTTCTCCATCAATCCCGCGAAAGCTCTATTGCAAAAGTGGGACCCACCATCGCTGATTATAGCCTTCGGAGTACCAAATCGAGTAAATATGTTCTTCTTAAGTAACCCCATGACACTCTTGGCCTCATTGTTAGGTAAATCCACCACTTCTACCCATTTTGACACATAGTCCACAGCAACCAAGATATATTTCATGCCACCAGAACTCACAAAGGGTCCCGTAAAGTCAATCCCCCAGACATCGAACGTTTCTACCTCCATCACAAAATTCACAGGCATATCTTGCCTTCTGCCTATGTTCCCTTGCCTCTGACATTGATCACAAGACTGCACCAATAGATTTGCATCATGAAAGATAGTCGGCCAGTAATAATCGCATTCAAGAACCTTAGCCGCAGTACGGTTACCACTATGATGACCCCCAACAGGAGAGTCATGGCACGCCTTTAGAATCGCCATCACTTCACTTTCAGGAACACAACACCGAATGATGGTTTCAGCGCATGTTCGGAACAAATAAAGCTCGTCCCAATAGTATTGACGAGAGTCCCGCAAGAACTTCTTCTTTTGGTAAGCTTTGATATCTTCTGGAACTATGTCTATCACCAAATAATTAGCAATGTCAGCATACCACTGCGCTACTTTCATTGACACAGCCAACACTCTCTCATTTGGAAACGCATCATCTATATCTAGCTCATCAGAAGGTCTCCCAGCTTCTTCAAGCCGAGAGAGATGGTTAGCAACCTGATTCTCAGTGCCCTTGCAGTCCTTCACCTCAAAATCAAACTCTTGCAGCAATAGCACCCATCAGATAACTCGCGGCTTTGCTTCCTTCTTCACTATAAGGTATCTCAATGCTGCATGATCAGTGTACACCACTACTTTGGAACCCAACAAATAGGCCCGAAACTTCTCAAAAGCAAAAACTATGGCAAGCAGCTCTTGCTCCATTACTGTGTAATTCATCTGGGCAACATTCAGTGTTCTGCTTGTATAATAGATCGGGTGCATAATTTTATTGTGCCTCTGGCCAAGCACAGCACCTATCGCGCAACCACTAGCATCACACATCAATTCAAAGGGCAAGGACCAATCAGGAGCAACAATAATAGGAGCATTAGTGAGGCGCTCCTTTAACTCATCAAACGCCTTCCGACACTTATCATCAAACACAAACTTAGCCTCTTTTTCAAGAAGCTTGCACATCGGGTTAGCAATCTTGGAGAAATCCTTGATAAAGCGCCTGTAGAACCCAGTATGTCCTAAGAAACTTCGGACACCTTTGACTAAGATAGGTGGAGGAAGTTTTGCAATCACATCTATCTTCGCTTGATCGACCTCAATTCCCTTTTCAGAGATTTTGTGACCAAGGATGATCCCTTCCTTCACCATAAAGTGGCACTTCTCCCAATTTAGCATGAGATTTGTCTCCTCACGTCTTTTTAGCACTTGCCACAGATGGCCAAGACAATCCTCAAAAGAATCACCCACAACCAAGAAGTCATCCATGAACACTTCCAAGTAGTCCTCTACCATGTCAGAAAAGATCGACTTCATGCACCTCTGAAAAGTGGCTGGAGCATTACATAACCCAAAGGGCAACCGGTTGAATGCAAACGTCCCATAAGGACAAATAAACGTCGTTTTTTCTTGATCCTCCAACACAATGTTGATCTGATTGTAGCCTGAATAACCATCAAGGAAACAATAATAAGAACGCCCTGCTAGCCGACCAAGAATTTGATCAATATAATGCATAGGGAAATGATCCTTGCATGTGGCAGTGTTGAGCTTGCAATAGTCCATGAAAACTCTCCATCCGGTTACAGTTCTCGTCGGAATCAGCTCATTCTTTGCATTGGGCACAACTGAGATGCTGCCCTTCTTAGGAACACATTGGACTGGGCTCACCCATTTACTGTCAGCAATTGGCCAAACCACTCCAGCATCTAACCATTTGATGATCTCTTTCTTGACTACCTCTTGCATATTCTCGTTCAATCTCCTTTGATGCTCTACACTCAGTTTGCTATCCTCCTTCAACTGGATTTTATGTTCATAGATCCCAGATGGAATTCCTCGAATGTCCGCTATGGTCCAACCAATAGCATGCCTATATTCCCGCAATACCTCCAAAAGTTGTAGAATCTGCTCCTCAATCAGTAGGGCTGAAACAATCACTGGTAATGTATTGTTCGGACTAAGGAACTCATACTTCAGATATGATGGGAGCTGCTTAAGCTCCAACTTAGGTGGCTCAATGATCGAAGGCTTTGCTGGAGGAGTTATTCTATTTTCCGGATCAAGATTTAGCTTCTTTGGGTGGTAAGAATATGAACCTAACCTAACAAGTGAATTAACCGTCCCCACATAACCTTTCATGTCTTCAGCATCAAAGTTCACAAGAATACCAGCTACAGCTTCACCCCAACTTTCTTCTTCCATCTTGAACTCCACCGCTTCATCAACAACATCAAACGAGTCAATTACTGAAACGCTCTCGTAAGCACTTGGTAACTTCATCCCCTTGCTAGCCTGAAAAGTAACTTCTTCATCGTTAACTCGAAACTTGATTTCATTTTTCTCCGAATCCATCAGAGCTCTCCCTGTAGCAAGGAAGGGTCTCCCCAGAATAATAGGAATGTCCTGATCAACAGCACAGTCAAGAATGACAAAATCAGCGGGCAACATAAAGTCACCAACCCGTACAAGCACATTATCAACCACACCAACAGGCCTTTTGGTAGACTTATCAGCTATCTGCAACCTCATAGTAGTTGGCCTTAGCATCCCCAAAACTGATTTTTTGTATGTACCAAGTGGCATCAGATTAACACTCGCCCCATTATCACACAAAGCTCGAGAAAAATCATGGTCCCCAACAAAACAAGGAATGGTGAATGCCCCAGGATCACTCTTTTTCTGAATAGTAGTAGTTGAGATGATGGAACTCACAGTGTGAGTCAAACTCACAGTTTCATGTTGAACCGTTTTCCTCTTGGTCAGTAGATGCTTCAAATATTTAGCAAAACCAGGCATCTCCTTGATAGCTTCCAAGAAGGGAAAATTCAGAGATAGCTGCTTCAATTGATCATAAAACTTCTCAAACTTAGCATCTTCCTTCTTCTTTATCAACCTCTGAGAAAAGAGAGGTTTAGACTTGAAAAGCTAAGTCAAAGGGCGGAGAGCCCCTTTTACAATCTGCTTGCTCGTGCCATCAACCTCCTTCACAATCTTTGGAATATCAGCAACCTTCTTGTCAGTATGATTATCATCAATAATAATTGGTGCTTCAGACTGCACCTCTTTCTCTTCATCTATCGGCTCAAGATCAACAACCTTCTTATCAGCCTCTTAGAGTGTTTTACCACTCCTAGTAGTGATGGAAAACACACGGTCTACACCACCTTCCCCATTCTTCGGATTCAGAATAGTGTCACTCGGAAGTCCTCCCTTTTTAGAAGGGTGCTGCTCTCTAGAAATATCCCTCATCTGTGACTCAAGCTTCTGAATATCCGTTGTATGGGAACCCACTATCTCTGTCAGCCCAGATAAAGTCATTCAGACTTAGACTGATTTGCCAGAATCTTCTCAAGCATTGCTTCAACCTTCGAACTGTCTTGCTCTGTTGACTGCCCTTTCGGTGGTATATAAGGATTGGAACTCTTGTTCCCAAAATTTTTACCATTGTTGTAGCTCCCTTGGTTTGCACCACCATAATTATTGTTGTAGTTCCCTGAGTTGTTATAAGCACCTTGACCTTGCTAAGGTATCCATTGATTCTGATTCTGGTAACCACTTTGAGAGTTATTCACATAGTTAGTATCTTCCATCTACATGGGAGGTCCATCATGAAACAAACCCTCTTGAGTCTGGTACATTCCTTTTGGCATACCTGCATCATCCTCACAAAAATTCACTATTTTAATCTAGGTCTCATCAAACTTCTTTGTTTGTAAGGAAATATTTGTTGCCAGCTCAGCCAATGTTTGTTGGGTATCTAGATTCTCCTTTACCACATTCTGGATCATAGCACTACTGTAAGGCACAACATCAGCATTGTTTGAGTGCCAAACCTGATTGTGAGTAGTCAGCCTGTCAAGACTGTTGGTCACTCGTCGGTAAGATTTATTCATGAAACAACCATCAGGTGCATTGTTAGCAACTGATTGCGTCACTAAATCCAGCCCTCGGTAGAACTTCTCCATTAATATGTTCTCCGAAAAACCATGATTCAGAATCTTTTGCAAGTACTCTTTGAATCTCTCCCAAGCTTCATATAATTGTTCCCCCGGTCGCTGCTTAAATTCATAGATTTTGTCACGAATCTCAGCCTTCTTGCTAAGAGGGCACCATTTCTTGACAAAGACTGCTACCATCTCTGCCCATGTAGTAATAGAATTCCGGGACAACTTCGCAAACCATGCTCTTGCATCTCCAGCTAAGGAATATTTGGATAACCTCAACCGAATAGCATCTTGTGGAACGTTGTTTTGGATGTGATTAGCACACACATCCATGAAATTCTGCAAATGATGTTGAGGGTCATTCTCGGTAGAGTTCCGGAAGTAGCCCTCAAGCTTCAACTACTGGTATAGAGAGGAGTCAATTTTTACGTTTGTAACTCTACATCGAGGATGAACAATAGCAGATGCCTAGTCCTCTACCGGAATAAAATCAGCGAAGTCATTTTCTTCATCTGATTCATTCGCCTGATTATTCAATCGATTCCCCTGGTTACCAACACGTTGGTTTTGCTGATTCTGATTCATGTTCACCTGGTTTACAAGGAATAACAAACAAGGTATGATGGAATAAGCAAAAGACTTCAATCAAAGCAAATACTATTTAGTAATTTCAAAACTGTATTCCCCGGCAACGACGCTAAAATTTGATATGTTCAAATTACACCTATTAATGGTATAACGCAGACGTTGTCAAATATAGTAACCTAACGATGTTGGGTCGAATCCCACAAGTAAAACTTCTCGTAAAAGGTATCAAATGTGCCACAATTTCCCCGCACACCACATGTTCCACCACCTACCCACCACTATTCTTAGTCGTGTCCCATCGGTTGGAGGCGTGAAACATGGTGGAGAGGATGAAGCATTTAAAGCTTCATCCTTCTCTTACCAGAAATCGTCTATACAAGCCCTTAATGTAAGTATTTTACTCTATCAAGTTGTAATGAATACTCCACCGTCGATCTTCTATTATTGGGGACGATCTTGACCATCGTTTATTTGTCCCACATCGACATTTGTGATTGTTGTTTATGTTCTGGGGTTTCAATAAATAGAAACCCCCCATTTCACGAAAAAGAGGTCAGAAAAAAGGAGGCAAAAAGTTGAGGTTTGAAATTAAGATCAAATTTCGAAACCATAAATTGCCTACTATAATTTTGGGGTTTTGAACTTGAGATTTGAAACCCTTTCAGTTGCTAAAAATTTTGAAACCAAACTGTTGTGAGTCATTTGAAGTCCCCAGCCTTGTGTTTTACTTACCCTATACCTATGTGGTATTGCCATTGACACTGTCCTTATTTGCACCTGTGGAGTGAAGCCTTTTCTTTCCTATGATCATGTTTTGACCTTGTCTTGCCTGCTGTATCTGTGTGTCTGATTCATGACCTCCAGACTCTTACTCCAGGACCTACCTCTGTTTTCTGCCTGTTAGTTTCACTTGTATGATTGCCTTTGCTTCTTTTACCCATAGGGCCATGAGCTGCATACCCATACTACTCTGTGCCACTGTTTCCTTTTGGTTTTTGCATATAACTCTTGCTCCTTTTGACCTATTTTCTTGTGTGCTTTTCTCCTCTCCTGCTTCTCATCCTAGTTGAAACACTGCATGCTTGCTTTTGTGTGATCACATGACCTCCAAGGCACTTCATCTTGCTTGGCATTGTTACCATCACCTGGTCATGCATCCTGTGACTAGAACTTGATCCCTATATTTCCTGCATGAGTGTGTTGAGCTCTTAGCCAAGATGTAGTGCCACTGTTAACTCCAAACCATTATGAGTCTACTACTGTGCCTCCTCATACTTGAGAGTATTCACCTCTGCATCCTTAATATATGAAATCATACTCCACTTAGCTCTGCATTGATGTTTTGAGTTGGTTGTCAACCTGGTTTGCCCTTGCCCATTCCTGTGATGCCATGACATAGCTATCACCCTATCATACTTATTTGACTCTTTTCAATTTGTTTGAGTCTATGGTCATGGTTGATGTTCACATTCCTTTGAATAAGTTTAAACATACCTCTTTTCACTTTAGTGTGCATACTTGACATACCTGCCTAAGTCTAGTCATTTTTGGTTCAACTGGTTGAGGTTGGCTATCATCTGCTGGACATGAGATGCTTATACAAGTATTTTTTTTTTTTTAGATTGGCTATCATCCAGCTTAATTTTTTGAGCCTATACAAGTATTTTTGGCTTGTTTTGTTTGTCCTAGGCAACTGCCTGTTTTCTTCCCTTTTTGCCTTTGTTTGCAACTACTGGTGTTGCTAGCCTTTGCCCCTTCAAAAGAAGTTGTGCTTTGGATTTGTCAAGTGTCATTTTGTGACATCAAGGTTCTCCATGATGTCTGCTTCAGTGTGTATACTTGTATATTTCTCCCTGGCTACTTATTGAAATTGCACCAACTCCTAGCATGTTACTTGTATGTCCATAGCACTTCTGGTTCTGTGTTCTCTCTGTCCTCTCTCAATAAGGCCCAAATAAATCTAAGGCCAAGTGTGACAATTCGGGGTTGTCTTAATCTCCCGGTGTTATCCATGCCTGGGGTTCTTTGAAACCCCTTGGAACTTGTGTGACATCGGAAATACGGGATCAAGACCTAGTCCCCATGCCATTTCTAAAGTCATAGGATAATTTGAGCTTTATTGGAGTAGGCGAAGGGGTAAGTATGGATCAAGTGTGGATTTCCTTATATATATATATGTGTGTATGTGTGTATACTTTATCTTATATATAAGTGTGTGTATTTATAACTTTAGTCATTTACCTTAGTGATAAGTTCAGCGATTATAAACTAACTGGTGTTTTCTTTTTCTCTCCTCCTCTTCCTCCTACCACACGGCCGCTCGGGTCACAAATGCATAAAACAACCCATTGGGCCCAAGGCCCAAGTGGGAATACTACTTCAAAATAGAGTCCGGGAAGGCAAAGAAGATAGCGAGGCGCGCAGAAAGCCCGGCCATGGGTGAAAATGGCCAACTACGGGCTTGGTACGCCCCTAGTCTAACTTAGTCTCTTTATATTTATTTGTAGACTTATTCCCAACTTGATGTACTTGTAAAAAGTGTATTCAAACTCATACTATAGTGGAAAATCTTTATGATTGGAATTAGATGTCTTAGGAAAACAGTTCTTATGCTGTTTAGTCGACTTTAGGTCCCGGTACGCAATTTTTCAAAACCGCGGACTCAAACATAATTTCTTCTTTCCTTTTCTTTTCTTACAACTAAGTATCAAAGTGAGACCTTTTCAAAACTGCTTTCAAAATAGATCACTATTGATTTTCCAAGTTTAAATAAGCAAATCACGTTTTATAAAGTTATTTCACGAAAATGAGTCAATTAACTTAATTTCTACCCCAAACTGAATTTCCAAAATCAGCTTTAAATGGACAGATCTAACAATTGGGTTTAATCTATACAACTTCACAAATGACCAATCTTTGGCGCAATATTGGACTGGTTTTCAAAAACTTAAACAAAAATCAGATTTCTATCAAGTTATGAATCTCATTTCTGGAAAAATAGAAACGAAATGAAGGATTTTCAGTACGAAATACTGTTTTGGCCCAAAGTTGGCCCAAATTAGCTTACATTTTTAGACGGGATGCACACGTTCAAATACAAAATGCCTTTATAAACGTTTAAAGAACCTACGCATAATATAAAGTTCCGGATAAGATTGCAACGTACCGATACTAGTCAACCCGAGCCCCGATGTATGAGTATAAAATAAATAACTTATAAATAATATTTTCTTTACATTTTTTACAATTTATACTTATCCCTTATATATAAAAGGAAAATTAATTATACTCGGATGATATAAATCCGAAACTACACCTACAAGTAAAGGGGATATATTCAAATTCTTCCAAAAAAATATGATATGCAAAAAACTATCGATGACAGATCTTTTTTTTACGGAAAAATAAACACAAAATAAGCAGTTTAAACAAATACTCATACACTGGAGTTCGAAGGTCAACCGTATAGTATAGATTCGTAATACTGGGTTGCCTAACACCTTCCCCACGGGATCATCAGAACCCTTACCTAGAACTCTGGATTACGAAGGTTTTTTCACGATATTTGAATAAACCCTTCACCATTGGTTTTCTTAATTTCCTAATTAGGTGGCGACTTTTTTAAAACAAAGTCTGAAAGAGCACCAACAAGTTTGTAGTAGCTTTTATGCCCTAAACCCACGTGAAAAAGCGAACCGTTAGAGCAGTTATTTAGTTAGGCTAGATATTTTAGTTTGTTACACGATTAGTTAATGATTGTGATTAGTTAGATTAGTTAGTTGGCATCCAATCCAGCTATAGACAACTATCATATCATCATGTAATCATTGTGTATATATGTTAGTGCAATGAGAGGGAAATGCCAAGTTGAGCATTTCATTTCTTCCAAACTGATCATTTACTTTTTTTGCTCAATCTTGATTACTCCATTAATGGAGGTTCTCAAGCTTCATCATTAGAAGCTATCTCGTTTAACAGATTCCATGCCTTCAAATTTCCTTGAACCGTCTGTCTCACATGGCCTAAAGGTTGACCTGCTTGAGCCGGGTCGTATTCTCTGCTCTTTCCAGGTCCCTCCTCGTCTAGTGGTCCATTTATATTCTTATTCTCCTACCACCTTTATTCTTTGATTATTACCTATTGTTTCATTTGCTTCAATTATAGTATTATTTTTTGTTGCTACTATTCTTTTTTTTTTAGCATGTCTTCTTCACTATTTCCTTTCCATACCTCATTTTGATATGCTTTACTTGAGCCGAGGGTTTATAGGAAACGGCCTCTCTACTTTCACAAGGTAGGGTAAAGTCTATGGACACACTATTCTCTCTAGCGGAGGGTCCTTCTCTCTTTTCATCGTTTCTTTGTAGCAGTTTAGTAGATAGTCGAGCGTTGTCTAGTTTTTCCTTTTCAGGATTATTACTATTACTCCCTATTATCTTATTCTTCGCTTGTTATTATTATCTATTTTTTTTTTTTTTTTTTTTTGCTTTTGATTATCATATTATTTGTTGTTGTCACTATTCTTCATTACATTATTTACTATGTTTCCTTTTTCAAACCTGCTTTGAAACTGCTTTAGTCTAGCCAAGGGTCTTCTGAAACAGTCTCTCTACCTTTACAAGGTAGGGTAAAGTCTGCGTACACACCACACGACCCTCCCCAGCCCCCACTTGCGAGACTACACCGGATATGTTGTTGTTGTTGTTTGTACCCTATCCAGTTTCTTGTTGTTTAAATGGAATTTGCGAGGTGGAACAGAATGCGGGTAATATTCTACATGAAGGAGCCACGACGGCTCTGGTGGATGATTTGGGTTCTGCTGCTATTTATACTGTAGGTGCAACACTTGCTGGTGTTGCTGTTGAGATCAATGTTTCCTACTTGGATGCTGCTTTTCTCGGAGTGAGTTATTTTGCTCTGTCTTGATTTTCAATTTTTGTAGAATGTAGTACCGGAAATAGCCTCTCTACCTCGCAAAGGTAAGGATAAGGTCTGCGTACATCCTACCCTCCCCGGATGTAGGATCATACCTGGTATGTTGTTGTTGTTGTTAATGTGGATTGATCTAGGGATTCTTAATATATTTGTAGTTGTGAATTTGGCTCTTTCATTCCTTCTGTTCAACCATTTTGAAATGTACTGGATGATGGAATTTATTATCTTTTTCCATAGTAAAACGCTCTCCTAGAAGAAAAGCTAACTAGTAAAAGAGAGCTTTATAGGAAAATGAGTATGATTATGCACCCATATTATGACTATCTTTGGCGTTGAGGCTCTCAAGTAATCATAAGAAGGATAAACTTTTAAAATTTTAGTGTTCAACTGATGTATGTGTAAACAGATGCTTCCATGGTCTAGTGGTCAGGACATTGGACTCTGAATCCAATAACCCGAGTTCAAATCTCTGGTTATCCTTAATTAATATTTGTACTGTCGGTACTTTTCTTTTTTCAATATTATCATCTTAGCCTTTTATTATTGCATTTCTTTCAAACCATTTTTTGAAAATGATTTTCTTGAGCCAAGGGTCTACCGGAAATAGTTTCTCTACCCCCACAAAGATAGGGGTATATAAGGCGTCTGCGTACACCCCACTCTCCCCACACCCCACTAGTGTGATTATACTGGGTATGTTGTTGTTGTTGTTGTCGTTTGTTTTACTCTGGTTATGATTAATTAATATTTGTATCGTCGGTATTTTTCTTTTTTCAATATTTTCATCTTAGCCTTTTATTATTGCATTTCTTTCAAATCATTTTTTGAAAAATGATTTTCTTGAGCCAAGGGTCTACCGGAAATAGTCTCTCTACCCCCCACAAAGATAGGGGTATATAAGGCGTCTGCGTACACCCACTCTTCCCAGACCCCACTAGTGTGATTATACTGGGTATGTTGTTGTTGTTGTCGTCTGATGGATGTATGCCCCTAATTTCATGTGAGGTCTTTGGTATGTATACAGTTTTATTTTCATAGCTTCATTAACTATAGTTTGCAGAACGCTACTTCATTATGAGCGAAACTTAATTAATCTAAATCCTGTTGAAGGTCACTTTGCCATATCGAGCAATAAGTGTTCTGGTTTTGGCACTGCCAATAACTTTACTTCATGAATGTTACTCAATCTAGATGTCAGAGCAACATATATAGGCCTTCTTCATTCACCAACCTCTAGCAATGCAACATTGGGATACACATGCATGAATTTACTTCTATAAGATAAACATATGCAGAGTTGATTTGGATATTTAAGATCCGGCCAGGAAAAACAAAAGCAAGTTGGTGCAATAGCATGGACTTCATCAATAACAATTCGACCGTTTTGATATTGAAGCTTTGGCTTTAATCTCCTAGTAGAAGGTTAATGCTATCTTCAAGGGAAGGAACCTGATGGTGATTACAAAAAATTAAGGAATTAGAATAAAATGTAATTTCATTCACAATTAGAAAATATATGAACTTTTATCTTGCACCAAGCAGAGGACTTTCATCGGCGACGAACTTTGTTTCTTGTATTAATGCGCTAGCTGAATCTCATCCTTGTATTTGTTTTTGGTTGATTGGTTATAGACCTAATTATTTGTTTGTTTTACTTGCTAAGATTACTTGTTATAGCCAAAATTAGTAGTTGTTGATATATGCTTTTTTGCATATATTATAGGGCTGTATGGTGTGATTCCAATTTTCAAAAGGATACAATGCAATATCCTCATTCAACCATTGTTTAATCAGGAGGAAATCGAACTTGAAGCCAAAGTATTACGTGTTGGGAAGGAAATTGCTGATGTCAGAGTCGAGTTGAGGAAGAAAAAGACGGGGAAGATAGTTGCACAAGGTCGCCATTCCAAGTAATTGGCTGTCAATAGTAAGCTTTGAGTAATTTTGCATGTATTGCGCGACTGAACATTCACGTACAGAATCATTTTTATAAGTAAATTACAAATGAAAACCCTTTACTGCTTTAGTGAGTAAGTTCAGTTACATTAATCTTGTATTACAAAAGTTTGCTTTTAATATGAAGCAAGGTCCTGGCTGAATGGATATTTGATCTGCTGAAGAGGTCTCTCGACAACATATGCCTTCTCCATTTTGGGGCCTATAAAAAAAATTCCATGCATTCAAATCTTAAAAAGGGCTGCGGAATACATGAAATGGATAATATGATTGAGACTGGTACTCTTTTCTTGAGGCGTAAATTGCTATAGCAGTATAGGTTCACGGTATTGCATGTATTCAAAAATCGCCGTCCAATGAAATTTTGCACAATCGAAAAATTATCTGCACAAAGGCTAACATCTGGAAGGAAGCAGATCTAGAAAGCTGTTCGTTGTTACTGGTACCAAAATCTAAAGTTGTGAGCTTGGACAAATAAAGCTAATAAATCGGCTATCAATAAAGCAGGCAAAGGGACATGTTCAACACCTAATCCTTATAACAGCAAAAGGAAGAACAAGTTGCACAGGGATTGAATTAGTTTTGGGAATTGATAAATGAACTGAACTCATCTTATAATTGAAAATCGAAGTTAACCAGTTGTGCTGATAGGACAGAGTGGCTATCATCAAGCAGAACAACTGATCAGCAGATGCATTAACAGTTTCACGTATCTCTTTCCTATTGAGAAGTTAGTTTCATGTGCTTTGTTTATTGCACGGGTTGAAATTCATTTATTTGATGCTTTATCTAGAGATTGTTGATTGACTAATCTGATTGAAAAATATCATGATGCGCTTGAGGGGAAGAGGGTGAAAGTATATTATTCACCATCTAACATAATCGAGAGTACTTAGTTTCCTATTTATGGAAAACTTTAGATATACATATTTGAAGTTGTGATTGCCAAACTTAACTTCATACATTTGAGATATTTTTGTTCGAAATTCCAACTTGTGTTAACTTCAAATATACATGTTTTATGTTACGTTTTGGCTATGAACAGACTTAGAAATTCATATAAAGGATTCAAAACAAATACTAAAATGCTACACTTGGAATTTGAACCTAGCGTAATACAATTATTGAATCCCTTGCCATTAAACTAGAACTAGAATCTTTCCCTATGTCAAAGAGGATTTAACAACTGATATCTAATCAAAATTTTATGTTAAACTTATTTTTGCATTATAATTGTTATACCCCATTTCAACCGGGTTGAAACGAAGTACAACATATTGGAGATTCCTATATTGTTTCGTTTAAAGAGTCGCCACCTAATTGATTTTACGGTGAATCAGGACACCTAATCATTAACTAAGGTAAAGTTAAAACTAAACCTCCGTTAATGGTCTGCTTAACCAATGTGATTCTGGGTAAGGGTTCTATATCATTCTAAAGGGAAGGGGTTAGGCATCCTTTAGAATCCATTAAATACGGTTATCCGGCCAAACTTAGGTTAATTAATTAAGATTTAAAATTTAAGAAAATAGCCTTGAAAAAATAAAAAGAAAAAGGATAACTTATAATTAACAAAATTTAAAATACTATTATGTGAATGATGCACTCTATATGGTGAAACTAAGTACTTAATGTTCAGAGCGGTAATCCTAAATGATAGAATCTACCCCTTTCTAATCCTACATGAATCGTAGGTTCTCCACCTAATTTTAAACCGCACACAATCCAAAACACAGACAAAATTAGCAATCATAAAGATGGATGAGAGGAAATGAATGATAAGAAAAAGAGAATAAAATGTTGCAGGAGATCTCTGACGAGTTTCGCCTGCCTGAGGTGATTTAAGAATTGCGACACGAGATGACTCTATGGATGGGTGTGCCGAGTCTCATCTTGAGACTTTATTTTGATAAAGTCCCGAATTAAGACTCCGTTTGCTCCGATGTGTACATGTAAGAGAAAGGGGAAAAGAGATAAAGATTAGCATCCGATTATGACAAAGCTATTATTGTTCTAAGAAAAGTAACAGATTAATTAGGTACAAATGAACAGACTCTTTGGTGCACAATATACCATCAGCTCTTATCTAAGGGAAATAACAATCAGCACAGCAACTATGACATAATCAACTTTAAGAAGCCATGGTATTATGCCAGACATCCTGAACATTTAATACAACATATTGAAATCCTTACTAGCTCGCTTGATCAAACAACATCTAAATCCGCCTACTTAATCAATTCTAACAAAAACAACCTGTAAATCATGATTAACTAGAACACGACCAATATATATAGTGCACACCCAGCATAAACAGCCTAGACCAAATGACTTCTAAAGCATGTTTATACGAGCAGACTAAACATAGTATACTGTCCAATGAATGCAACAACAAACTAATCACCACTATAAAATTAGTTCACATAATCACTAATTAAGTTACTAGTTAAATTGATTCATATAATATTTACTCCTTTTCAATCTAAAATCAAGATTGAACACAAATACGACTCAACACGGACCAACTATTCTAACACATATACATATGTTTAGACTACGTACACAAATCACACAGAAACAGTAAAATGAACTAACACCGAAAAAAAACATTATTTAGCTAATTAACTCATCACATGAACATCCTTAATCACAAAAAAAATGGCAAATTTAAGCTAACACATAGCAACTAAAGAAACGAGAAAAATGCAAAAAAAATAGATGAAAAGGGGAATTACCTGCTTCGGGTGCAGCGAAGTGAGGCGCGGGGTCTCCGATTCACACTCGAATATTATCAAATCCGAGCTCGCGGTGCTCGAATTCACAGCGACGACAAGACAAGCAAGTGCAAATTGGATCTAGTATTTTGACCCAATATTAGAACAAGATTTCGGCTGCTAAAGAAACTGATTTTAAGGAATTCTACGCGGCTAAAAGGACTTGTATTTTAGAGATTTTTTTGGGATTTCGAAGAAAACAAAAGAAAACTCGTTTCGGAACTTGATTTTCAAGGGGGCTTTCTATTCCAGCTCTAATTCTTGGGGAATTTCGTGACTCCAAAAAAAAACCTGCCTTTTGCAATTCAACTAACCACTATTTATAGGGTTTTTGCTCTTTTGGCGTTGAAGAAAGAGGGAGGAGCGGGAGAGAGAGAAGAGTGGGGGACAAGCGGGGAACAGGGACAAGTGGAGGAAGCGGAGAAGAAGGAGGAAAAGGGGGAGGGGTGTGCACGGCGGAAGAGGGGAGATGAAGGGGAAAAGAGGGAGCGGGAAAAGGGGGTGCGGCGGTGGGAATGACGAAATGAAGGGGAAACCCTTTAGGGTTTCCCTTATTTGGCTGAAGAATGAATTGGACCCGGTCCATTTGTGGACCGGGTCAAATTTTAGACTGGGTATTAAAAGAACGGACTATTAAATTAAACATGGACTGATCTAAAAAAAATTGAGATAAAACATATGGTCTAGTCCAAAAAATATTAGGAATTAATCGGACTTTGATTTGTGGTCCGGTAAGTCAAAATACGGACTGAGTGCAAGAAATAGTTTGGCTTCTAAATTTGAATAAGAGACACATTTTGATTGACGATGTACTAAGGGTGCCAGAATATCACCTAATACGGAAATATGTAATTATAAAAAAAAGATCCGGGTAAAAATTATATGATGTCGCAAATGACCGTGCTATAATATTTAATGACAAACGCTATCATTTAAATATGCGAAATAAATGCGATGTGTGTGCGGAAGTTGGTAGAAACGTCGAGAAATGCAAGTTTCAATAATACTAAATAATAGTAGCAAATAAATAGCGGTAGTAATACTGCTAATAATGATAACAATAATGATAATGCTGATAATAATGGTGATAAAAATAATAATAGATATAATAATAATAGTACATAACAAATATTGATAATTAATAACAAATAACAATAAGAATAATGATAATAATTAATAATAATAATAAGTATGGTAGTAATTAATAATAAAAAAATGACAATTATTGATAATAACAAAAATGATAATAAATTAATAATAATAACAGTAATAGTGGTGACAATAATGATAATAATAATAAGAAATAATAATGATGATAATAATAATAATAAATAACAATTATTGATAAAACAATGATAATAATTAATAACAAAAATAACTATGATAATGATGATTAATAATTAATAACAAAAATAACGCTGATAATAATGATTAGTAATTAATAATAATGGTAACAACAATAATAATAATAATAATAATAATAATAGTAATAATGGAAATAACAAGAATAATAATAATTAATGATAATTAGTAATAAATGATAATTTAAGAATAATAATAATAATAATAATAATAATAATAATGATAATAATAACTGCAGTAGAATAAAAACGTGGGTGTTAATAAAAGACAAATAATTATAGTAAAATTTAAATGCATATTTTTTAATTTCTCAAAATACCAGAAGTATAAATAGGTATTTCGGAGGAGAGGCGGGACAAAATTGGGTGTCAACAACTTGTCCCTCTTTGCCTGGTAATGATGAAAGAATTTTCGGGCAAAGACGTTGACTTAGTAGCCTATTTTGTCCCGGCTGAAGGATTGTGGAGGACTAAGGGTAAAGAAAATTACGGCCGAACTCTGGTCTCTGAATCGCCTACATATCTCGGGTTGCACGAGAATCAGGCCGTGTGTAGTTCTGGGAAGACTACGACACCTATGACTGGCAACTCATGATTTGATGCGAATCTTCGCAAAAAATATTGTCCCAGTGTCGAATTATGATGACACTGGGTATTGTGATAGAACTCTGAAAATTGAGTGTGCTCGAACGCGAACGGGATATTTGGAATTGGAGCTGAGTGTTCGAGGTAGATCTTTGACCCTTGTCGGGAAGTCTGCTTATCCTTCCCGACGTATTGCCCCAGTTCGCTGCCGAAGAAATAGTTCCACGTTGCTCTAAAGCTCCTGCGAAACTTTAAACTAGACAAAAATAGTCAGTAAAAATAAATATTGAAGTAAAGCGATGCAAGTGCGGTGCAATGCGGCTACGAGCATACGCAGAGGCATTTGAAAATAAATAAGCGAGGCAGGTGGGGTGCGATGCCTTATGCGGAAATTTTCAAAGGGCGGTGCGAATTACAAAAGGCGGTGCATGGCCCATGTAACATATGAAAGGCGGTGCTCAGCCTTATGCAGAAATTTAAATGGGCGTTGCATGGCCCAAGCAATATATGAAAGCGATGCAAAGGGCGGTGCGCAGCCCATGCATCATATGAAAGGTGGTGCGCAGCCTTATGCAAAAATTTAAAAGGGCGGTGCATGGCCCAGGCAGTATATGAGAGCGATGCAAAGGGCGGTGCGCAGCCCATGCATCATATGAAAGGCGGTGCACAGCCTTATGCAGAAATTTAAAAGGGCGGTGCATGGCCCAGGCAATATATGAAAGCGATGCAAAGGGCGGTGCGCAGCCCATGCATCATATGAAAGGCGGTGCGCAGCCTTATGCAGAAATTCAAAAGGGTGGTGCATGGCCCAGGCAGTATATGAGAGCGATGCAAAGGGCGGTGCGCAGCCCATGCATCATATGAAAGGCGGTGCACAGCCTTATGCAGAAATTTAAAAGGGCGGTGCATGGCCCATGTAATATATGAAAGGCGGTGCACAGCCTTATGCAGAAATTTAAAAGGGCGGTGCATGGCCCAGGCAATATATGAAAGCGATGCAAAGGGCGGTGCGCGGCCCATGCATCATATGAAAGGCGGTGCACAGCCTTACGCAGAAATTTAAAAGGGCGGTGCATGGCCCATGTAATATATGAAAGGCGGTGCACAGCCTTATGCAGAAATTTAAAAGGGCGGTGCATGGCCCAGGCAATATATGAAAGCGATGCAAAGGGCGGTGCGCGGCCCATGCATCATATGAAAGGCGGTGCACAGCCTTACGCAGAAATTTAAAAGGGCGGTGCATGGCCCATGTAATATATGAAAGGCGGTGCACAGCCTTATGCAGAAATTTAAAAGGGCGGTGCATGACCCAGGCAATATATGAAAGGCGGTGCACAGCCTTATGCAGAAATTTAAAAGGGCGGTGCACAGCCCATGCGACATATAAAAGGCGGACGAGCTTAAAATGTCCTATTAAAGGCGGACTAGCCTAAAATGTCCAATTAAAGGCGGACAAGCCTAATGTCATATTAAAGGCGGACAAGCCCAAATGTCCAATTAAAGGCGGACAAGCCTAAATGTCCAATTAAAGGCGGACGAGCCTAAATGTTCTATTAAAGGCGGACAAGCCTAAATGTCAAATTGAAAGCGGACGAGCCTAAAATGTCCTATTAAAGGCGGACGAGCCTAAATGTGGTGCTTTTGCGAACAATGATGATGTGCCTTTGCAGGGCATTTGAAAGTAATAATGTAATGTAGGTGCGGTTGCTTTTGCAGTACGGGGCATTTGAAAACAGTAGTGCGTATGCAGTGCATGGTATTTTAAAATAGTAGTGCATGCAGTGCGGGGAGTTTAAAGCAATAGTGCATATGCAGTGCGTGGTATTAAAAATAATAGTGCATGCAGTGCGGGGAATTTAAAGCAGCAGTGCGTGGTACTTAAAATAGTAGTGCATGCGCAGTGCATTTGAGAGCATTTGAAAGCAATAATATTTGTGCGTCGACACGTTTGAAAAAATCATTTGCAAGACTCAAGCATTAATTTGTTGCGAATCTCGCAAATTATTGATACTCGAGAGGCATAATTGTTATAATAAAGATCAAACCGTTCGACGTGCAATCCTTGCAAGGCTGCGAACATTATATATTTTGGCTTCTGCAACTTGGGAACCGTGAAATAAAGCGAGTGTCCTTTCTCCCAAGTCTTCTTTTTGCCTGATGACTCTGTTGGCCATATTCTCTTTCCTGTTTCTCGATGTCGCTTGCGATGATGCCCTTAAAAATTGTCCAGTTACTCGCATAAGAGGATGTCGTTTTGCGATGATGCCCCTTAAAACTGTCCCAGTTTCTGGTATAGGAGGATATTAAGCTTTTGCGGTGATGCCCTTAAAATTTGTCCCAGTTTCTGGTACAGGAGGATGTTGCTTTTGCGAATGACGAGACCGAGCCTGACATAGGCTGCCTATGTATCCCACTAAGGGAATCAGGTCAAGCGTAGTTCAAATTACAAAGCAGAATAAAATTGAGATAGAAGGCGGTGCTCGGTCTTATGCTAAAATTTCAAAGGGGCGGTGCACAGCCCACGCAACATATAAAAGGCGGTGCTCAGCCTTATGCAGAAATTTCAAAGGGATGGTGCACAACCCATGCGATATATAAAAGGCGGTCAAGCCCAAAATGTCCTATTAAAGGCGGACGAGCCTAAAATGTCCTATTAAAGGCGGACGAGCCTAAAATGTCCTATTAAAGGCGGACGAGCCTAAAATGTCCTATTAAAGGCGGACGAGCCTAAAATGTCCTGTTAAAGGCGGACGAGCCTAATGCAGTGCTTGATTTATGATTACTAAAATTAGTGCAGAGCGAATGGCTTTTCCGATGCTTTGATTCATATGCGGTGAGACGAGTTTGACGCAGTGCGAAATTTACAGCAGCAAATATTCATGATGCAGTGCCGAAGATTTGGGGACCTTCTATCCCGCCAAAATTTGCATCTAAAAGTTCCTGCACTCAAATAAATTTGTAAGTTTCAAATTTAGTCAGTATTAAGTTGACTTTGCCCTTTGCTTTATCTGAATCTTGCAATTCCCGACTTTGATATTGTGCGATATCCTTCAAGAATAGCTAAAATATGCCCCTGCGTTACTCAAAGAAAATTTGTTAGTGTAAAATAACATGGTTGTCTTGCATTGAACACCAAAGCTTTGGCGTTGAATCTGCATTTCTCGTGGTGATAGCATTGCAACAATTTGGTGACGCTAATATATTGCTCGAGATTTCGATTCATGCTTTTGTCGAATAATGATAGTCCATTTGCAAAGCTGCCTCAGTGTTGCTTCGTAGGAAAATGAAATTTTCACTATATTAAGACCGAACCCACCATAGGCGCCTACGTATCCCGCTACCAACAGGAATCAGGTCGAACGTAGTTCATAATACAAAGCTTTAGCAAAAATTACAAGAAGGAAAGTTGATCATGAGGCAAGTGGGTGGAGAATGCTAGTGACAGTAGATCCTTTCAATCATCTTACTTAGTTCCACGCTTCCTTTTCAAATGTCTCGGTGCTAATTTTGATGGATCACCGGTAACAATAATTGCATTTACAACTAGAGGGCCCTCGTTGTCGCACAATTTATTTTGTTGCACACTTATCTTATCCTTTTCGATCATGTTCTGGATCTTATGCTTAAGTGCCGGGCAATTTTCTGTGTCATGACCTGGAATATTAGAGTGGTAAGCACAACTCTTGGACCAATCGAAATCTGGCGGTAGGCTTTTAGGGATCCATCCTTTCTTTGGCTTCAGGAGTCCTTTGGCTTTCATTCTCTCAAATATGCTGGTTAATGACTCTTCAAGAGGAGTAAAAGTGCGGAGTCTTGCGTGCTCTGACTGTCGTAAGCTAGACTGTGTTTGATCGGGTTGATATCGAAAGCCTCGTTGATGAAGGTATACATGATCATGCGAACATTGATGGTTCTGCCGTGATTGCGGCTGACGTGTAGACCTGACAGTTGAGTCGGTCTCTCTGTTTTTGCCTTGCAAGTTGTTGAATGTCTCGGCTTGAAAGGTTTCTTGTACTGATGAAGTGTCAACAATTTTTCCTGCTCGAATGCCCGCTTCTACTTGCTTTCCAACTTGAATTAAATCAGAAAAGTCGCGTAACCGCGCACATAACAACTTTTCATAATATATGCCCTTTTGCATTTGGATGAAAGTTGAAATTAGCTCACTCTCGGGCAACGGAGGGTGTATTTTTGAAGCTTCCAATCTCCACCGGATGGCATATTCCTGAAAAGACTCATGTGGCATTCTTTCTATCTCAAGCATATCATACAGATTTGGACTAACCCCGATGTTAAATTTGAAATGTTCTACAAAGTCACGGGCCATGTCCTCCCACGTATACCATTTGCGAAAGTCTTGTTCCGTGTACCAATCTAACGCCAACCCTGATAGGCTCTGAATGAACAATTTCATTCTTATGGCTTCATTTTGTCCAATTCCCATTAATCTGCTACAATAGTCCTTCAAGTGCGTAACAGGATTTCCTCTGCCATTAAAGGTGTTGAATTTTGGCATTTTGAATCCGGGCTGCAAATCAACATTCGGAAGCATGCACAAACTTTCATATCTTAAACTTTGGACATTTCTTGCCCGCATCTCTTCTTCGATAATTCTCCTTAAATTGTGAAGCTCTCTATTCGAGTTATTCTGATTGATTGCATTCATTTCATTTCTCAATCTCTTGTATGGGCATACCGCTAGCTGATTTTGCTGGTTTTCTGTGAAGGGCGCCGCAAGTGCAGGCTTTTGGACATTAGGCGTCAACGTGACTTGCAAAATTTCTGGTTTAACAGAGTATCTTGGCGGCACATATGTAGGAGCTGAGGGAGGAGAAATAGTGAAGGAAATGTTTTGGGTTGAGCGGGAAGCTGAACTTGTGTTAGGAAGCAGGCTGAAGGTATTTCCCAAATTGACCAACACGCTTCTTTGTACCACATTCTTCTCGCTATTCTCATTTTGCACTTGCACCAATCCCACACCGATGTTGAATGATTCAAATCTTTTTGCCATTGTATCTTGTCCTTAACGCAGATTCGCAGCCAACCCAATGTTCAATGCTAGGCAACCTCTAAAGAATTAAAACTAAACAAATAGAGAATAAATTCAAATAATTCTCTTGGCATCAAGTAATCGCAAATAAATTCGAAAGCGAGCATATTACAAATAAATTTCAGTAAATCACTTAGCAAGTAAGCCAGCAAATGACTTACAAAGTTTATAACACAAACAGTAATAGCACGTCCTAATATGCAGGGACCTCTTTGTGCCAGAGGTAGGCCTAACGCTAAATATTCGAGATTATGATAGAGTGATCCAAGCCCTTTAATTGAGACACTTAAGTTTGGAAATAAAAGGCCAAGTTTCATTGAAATAAATAAAAACGAGTGTGTTGATGAGGCAAGTGACTAAAATACATAAAAGATGATATAATGTAAAAACAATCTTAAGACTTGGCCTAAATCCTTTGCACTTGATCACGCTTCAAAGATGACAATGTAGCATACTAGACTACAAATTCCCACGTTCCGACTTTTCGGTCTCCACAGCATCATTCGTCCCGCCAAGCACGAATGCTTCTCACCTTAGGACAGCAGGATCACCACCATTAGTTTGGAAAGTTAAAAGTCAATAAAGCTATTTCCTGCTCAACACAAACTATCATATCAAGCAATACAAATAAAGCCTAACATCAATTCTCTTGCAATCACTCATATGCATCAAAAGGATATGTATCACCTACTGAATGATTCACAAACACATAATCAAACATATCAAAGCATAGGTCCCTAAAGAAACTACAACTCAACTGATAAATATCAATTAAAACAATATGAAAGCTTAAGTAGCAAATTCCAATCTTCTAAAGATAGGCAAGGAAGATTGACATTACAAACACCTAAGACGAGAGATTGTATTAGGAATAAAAAATTAACTAATTCACTGATTGCCGATTATTAAATGAAAAAGCACTTGAGATTTCTTTATTACACTCCCACACCCAAACTGTGACTACTTTTAACTCTTCCCTTCTATAGATTTCTTTTCCACCAATAAATTCAACTTCTCACTTCTGTGATATTGACCAACCGCATATAAATTGGACAACACTTAAATTAACATGTTCTTTATCCTCTCTATCACTCGTCTTCCATGCGAAAGTGATCCATATGGGTATTTTAAACATTCTTGTGTGCTTAAGGTTGCACATGTTCACCATCCTTGAAGGATTTTTGCTCAATGCTCAACGGACAATGAATAGTGAACAAAGGTGATTTCACACACTATGGGACACCACATATAACTTTTCCCTGGGAAAAATACCAAACGAGATCAGAAAGCGTCATTTCGAATAGATGATGAAAGCAGTTTGCTCAAGGTATTGCATTTCGGACTTCAGCAAAAGCAAAATAATATTTAGCCTCCAAACTCATATATTTACTAAAGATGCAGCCCATAGAATACAACGACAAACTCATTGAAGTGCAACAATAGTCTATCAAATATAACAGCTTAAATGAAGCGTCTGTTTGTTTTAAAGTGCAGCAGTTGTTGCCTTTTAAAGTGCAGCATTGGGACACCAATTCAGCATCTGTTTATTTTGAGGCAAACAACTTAGCCACCCACATGATTGCAGCTCAATCACAAAATGTGAGCGTGAGCTCAAGTAAGTATTCTTTCTCCTAGAATCGAAGACAGCAGTTGATGATTAACATACAACAAACAGACTACCACAGACAATAGCGATAAATAGCCATCAGTAGCAAATTGGTCCAGAACTAGATCAATTATAACATTAGTTCCCAAAAACTAAGTGTAGCAATCTGCTCTTTAAAATAGTATAGCAGCAGCAGCAGTTTTTTTTTTTAATCAAGAAAACATCGTAGCAATTGGCTCTAGGAATGCAGCAACAGTAACCTCAAAGCTCAAATAAAGCAGCAACAGTTTTGCGCAAGGTCCAACACTTGTATCTAGTGTAGTAGCAGCAAATTTACTCCAAATAGTGGCAATTTTCAGCCTCAAATACGCAGGAACCATTCAGACAAGATGCAGCAGTTACAAACCAAATGGAAACATCAAATTGACACAAAAGATGGCACCTTTTAGCCCCGAAATACAACAAATATTCAGCCCCACCACAGCAACAGGAGAACTTAGTTCAAATACAGAAATAACGAACCAAACATAGTGACATTCACTCAGAAGTTGCAGTAACAAAATGATTTAAAAGCCTTCCTCTGTTAGCTTCATCAAAATACTCCCAGGGCAGGGATCAACAATAAAAGCACCTTAAGATCGTTTGAGATTTGAAACTCCCCCAAGTCATGCATAGAAGAAAAGTGTGAAGGATGAGTATTTGTGCATAGAGAAACTGTAACAAGATAATATCACATCTTGGTTTAAAATGTTTGAAGAAGGATCCTGGCAACAACTGCAGCCACAGTATTCAGAACAAACTCAATGAGTAAGACCTTAGCTACAAATGAAACATAACTCAATATAGTATATGCCTCCAAGACAGATAAACACTAACACTATGACAGAATCTTAAACTCAAAGGCCTAAATAGCAAAAGGGAATTATCACCTTCCATATTCGATGTTGTACAAGATCCGAAGGTTTCTAGAACCTTAGGCATGGAAGGCTATCGAAGAGACTAAACCAAACCCAAACTTGCCTTAGCTTACAACCAACCAGATGACAATAGTAGCGGAGGAATCACTTAATAGAGATTTTTACACCTTTTTGAAATTGCAGCTTTTCATCCAAGAAACCAATAAATTAGCCTAAAGAGTTGCAACAATTCCCACCCTTATTTAGGATACTAAGGAAACATCAATAGGCTAGAGGTTTAATATCTCAACAAGATAACCATTAGTTTATTCAAGGTGCAACACTTCAAACCTCAAATTATCCAAGATGCAACAACAAGCAGTCAAGTTTTCTCAGAAAATACAACTTATGTAAACAGTTTCAACCCCATATGTAGTAGGGTAATCAAGTGTAGTGATCTGTTCTGCTTGTTTTTTGTATGACAAGAACAATAATTCTTAAGGGCAGGGATCAAAGGAAATGGTGTGGCAGTAATTGATTAATAGCAGCACCAAGGCATTACATTGAAGCATAGCAGGGAATTTAACAACCAAACAACCTTTAAGAAGCAACCATATTTGACCTCAAAGATGTAGGGTTAACCTAATCAATTTGCAGCATAGCAGTAGCAGTTCAATCACTTTTTGGCCTCATTTACAATCAAGAGTTCATGCCAGGACATGGTAACAAATAGCCTTACAACGGATGATTCTTATACCTCATAATACCATTTCAAGGAGTGAAGCAGAGTGCTGAAAAGCAACCTTTTGACACAGCAGACAGTTTATGGACTTGCAACAAGAATCATGGTGTATTTATTCACATGAGTAGCAGTGATAGCAGAAACTTGCCTCTCAATAAGTCATGATAGCAATCAATATAAAAGACTAAAGGGATTAGCAAACTTATCTGATAGTACAACAAGCTCCAAGGAACTCTAGTATAGGCTCAATAAAATGCAGCAAAGCCCCAGATGTGCAGCAGCTTACGAGCAGTTGGGGGATTTGCAAATTTCCCCAAGTCATGCAAAGAAAACAAAAGGGGAAAGGAGAGTATCCAACAACAGTTTTCACAACAAACGATAGCCAAATGAAATAAAGATTCTTCTCTTAGTTTAATAAATATCACCACTTAATCTAGGTTTGAAAAAATAACAACTCAAGGAGACAGAGGATTCAAGTTTTAAGGCCTTTTAAAATAGTTTCATCAACATAATCTCATAACTTAATCAAGAGTTTACATGAATCGTCACATGCTAGTCCTTAAGGTAGATTTCTTATTGAAATGAGATACATGCTATTGAGAGGGCACATACTCAAACTTAATTGTTTGCAAAGAACATAATGAGATAACCTTGAAACATATCCTACCCTCAGAAGGCCATAACAAAACCTAAACAGTGATGAACTTTTTATGACTTCAAACACCTAAACTTGACTCAAAATATTAGCTGAGGGAGGGAACTCATGTAACAGATATTTGAGCTGCTTTGCCCTCAAAACTAGTAGGCTAAAATCTGAATCTAAATACAGCACACAAGTCATTGATATTCAGGAAACTTATAGTTCTCATGATATGCAATTAATTTAGTATGTTCATAATCAGTTTCTTTATAATATATCTCAACAAAAAGAGAAATAAGCTTCCAACAAGATTAGTGAATCCTTATCCAATGTGAAAGATCATTTACCATACACCAGATTTATGCTTAGCATGGTCAAGCCCTTAATTCATTTAAAGAAAATGTTTAATAATTGATTAAGCCTAGGATAGCCTCCTAATCATCTTGATTTAACTAAATCAATCTTTGGTTTCAAGTGAGAATACACAAACATGATATACATCAAATAATGATTCATTTTGTAAGCTAATTCTTAACTAAATAGCAAGACAACTTCAAAAGTCTAGACGTGGTGAACACTCAAAACTTCATAGATAGACACTTAAACTAAGGCACTCAAATGAAATGCAAACAGAATGAACAAACGTTTACTGGACTGAACAGCTGAACAAAGCATATATGCGACAAAAACTGACATAGACTGACTGACAAAGCCAATGAGCACACCAATTCGAGTCTGGTTTATACTAGATAGGTCTGTTACGATTGGAAAAAATGAACTAAACAATCCCTATTAGCTGAGTACTCATCTAGACAGATCAAATGTTTCAATTGTAACAGCTGAGTACTCATTAAGATATTGCTAATCTTCACAGCTTTAAAACTAAAGAAGCCTCGATACTATGTTGAATATTGTTTCAGACATATAAAGCTAATCTAATTAAAAATATTTTAAACAAAGCACATAAAGAACACATAATGCAACATTATGGTAGAACTATCCTACAAAAAGAAATGATTCCCCAAACTTGGCATGTCGTGGTTAGACTTGGATCCTTCTCTCATTATCACGTTACACATAATATGCTTGTTGGTCGTTGGGTTATGAAACCCGTCGACAATTTGGTAGATTTTCTAATTGTGGAGTCGATACCAAGGACCGACCCACCTAAGGCTTATGCATGCATGACTTAAATAGAATTGGTGGCATAGCTCTATCTTAAGTTTTCTAAGATTTGGCTTACTAGACACAAGGCTCCCCCAAGCGGACAACTTGGGAGTGGAAAGTCTGTGGCCGTCGACTGCACCGCCGATCGACTAAATCCACAAGATCGATCCAACTAGAAGGGTAATTTAGTAGTGCACGGGCGCGAACCGCGAAGCCGCTTTAAGTGTGTGAATATGTGTGAGTTTTCCAGGAGTGGAAGAAATATGAACGGAATGCCAATTAAAGAAAGCAGTAACATATTATTACATAGAAAATTTCACATAATAAAACAATTACTTAAAACATAAGAGAAACAAATAAGGCAACAATAAAGGCAAAAAATAAAATAAAAAACCAAACATCCAACAAATCAATTATTAACCTAAGTTGTTATGGTCAAGAACCTAATTAGTCCCCAGCAGAGTCGCCAAGCTGTTATACCCCATTTCAACCGGGTTGAAACGAAGTACAACATATTGGAGATTCCTATATTGTTTCGTTTAAAGAGTCGCCACCTAATTGATTTTACGGTGAATCAGGACACCTAATCATTAACTAAGGTAAAGTTAAAACTAAACCTCCGTTAATGGTCTGCTTAACCAATGTGATTCTGGGTAAGGGTTCTATATCATTCTAAAGGGAAGGGGTTAGGCATCCTTTAGAATCCATTAAATACGGTTATCCGGCCAAACTTAGGTTAATTAATTAAGATTTAAAATTTAAGAAAATAGCCTTGAAAAAATAAAAAGAAAAAGGATAACTTATAATTAACAAAATTTAAAATACTATTATGTGAATGATGCACTCTATATGGTGAAACTAAGTACTTAATGTTCAGAGCGGTAATCCTAAATGATAGAATCTACCCCTTTCTAATCCTACATGAATCGTAGGTTCTCCACCTAATTTTAAACCGCACACAATCCAAAACACAGACAAAATTAGCAATCATAAAGATGGATGAGAGGAAATGAATGATAAGAAAAAGAGAATAAAATGTTGCAGGAGATCTCTGACGAGTTTCGCCTGCCTGAGGTGATTTAAGAATTGCGACACGAGATGACTCTATGGATGGGTGTGCCGAGTCTCATCTTGAGACTTTATTTTGATAAAGTCCCGAATTAAGACTCCGTTTGCTCCGATGTGTACATGTAAGAGAAAGGGGAAAAGAGATAAAGATTAGCATCCGATTATGACAAAGCTATTATTGTTCTAAGAAAAGTAACAGATTAATTAGGTACAAATGAACAGACTCTTTGGTGCACAATATACCATCAGCTCTTATCTAAGGGAAATAACAATCAGCACAGCAACTATGACATAATCAACTTTAAGAAGCCATGGTATTATGCCAGACATCCTGAACATTTAATACAACATATTGAAATCCTTACTAGCTCGCTTGATCAAACAACATCTAAATCCGCCTACTTAATCAATTCTAACAAAAACAACCTGTAAATCATGATTAACTAGAACACGACCAATATATATAGTGCACACCCAGCATAAACAGCCTAGACCAAATGACTTCTAAAGCATGTTTATACGAGCAGACTAAACATAGTATACTGTCCAATGAATGCAACAACAAACTAATCACCACTATAAAATTAGTTCACATAATCACTAATTAAGTTACTAGTTAAATTGATTCATATAATATTTACTCCTTTTCAATCTAAAATCAAGATTGAACACAAATACGACTCAACACGGACCAACTATTCTAACACATATACATATGTTTAGACTACGTACACAAATCACACAGAAACAGTAAAATGAACTAACACCGAAAAAAAACATTATTTAGCTAATTAACTCATCACATGAACATCCTTAATCACAAAAAAAATGGCAAATTTAAGCTAACACATAGCAACTAAAGAAACGAGAAAAATGCAAAAAAAATAGATGAAAAGGGGAATTACCTGCTTCGGGTGCAGCGAAGTGAGGCGCGGGGTCTCCGATTCACACTCGAATATTATCAAATCCGAGCTCGCGGTGCTCGAATTCACAGCGACGACAAGACAAGCAAGTGCAAATTGGATCTAGTATTTTGACCCAATATTAGAACAAGATTTCGGCTGCTAAAGAAACTGATTTTAAGGAATTCTACGCGGCTAAAAGGACTTGTATTTTAGAGATTTTTTTGGGATTTCGAAGAAAACAAAAGAAAACTCGTTTCGGAACTTGATTTTCAAGGGGGCTTTCTATTCCAGCTCTAATTCTTGGGGAATTTCGTGACTCCAAAAAAAAACCTGCCTTTTGCAATTCAACTAACCACTATTTATAGGGTTTTTGCTCTTTTGGCGTTGAAGAAAGAGGGAGGAGCGGGAGAGAGAGAAGAGTGGGGGACAAGCGGGGAACAGGGACAAGTGGAGGAAGCGGAGAAGAAGGAGGAAAAGGGGGAGGGGTGTGCACGGCGGAAGAGGGGAGATGAAGGGGAAAAGAGGGAGCGGGAAAAGGGGGTGCGGCGGTGGGAATGACGAAATGAAGGGGAAACCCTTTAGGGTTTCCCTTATTTGGCTGAAGAATGAATTGGACCCGGTCCATTTGTGGACCGGGTCAAATTTTAGACTGGGTATTAAAAGAACGGACTATTAAATTAAACATGGACTGATCTAAAAAAAATTGAGATAAAACATATGGTCTAGTCCAAAAAATATTAGGAATTAATCGGACTTTGATTTGTGGTCCGGTAAGTCAAAATACGGACTGAGTGCAAGAAATAGTTTGGCTTCTAAATTTGAATAAGAGACACATTTTGATTGATGATGTACTAAGGGTGCCAGAATATCACCTAATACGGAAATATGTAATTATAAAAAAAAGATCCGGGTAAAAATTATATGATGTCGCAAATGACCGTGCTATAATATTTAATGACAAACGCTATCATTTAAATATGCGAAATAAATGCGATGTGTGTGCGGAAGTTGGTAGAAACGTCGAGAAATGCAAGTTTCAATAATACTAAATAATAGTAGCAAATAAATAGCGGTAGTAATACTGCTAATAATGATAACAATAATGATAATGCTGATAATAATGGTGATAAAAATAATAATAGATATAATAATAATAGTACATAACAAATATTGATAATTAATAACAAATAACAATAAGAATAATGATAATAATTAATAATAATAATAAGTATGGTAGTAATTAATAATAAAAAAATGACAATTATTGATAATAACAAAAATGATAATAAATTAATAATAATAACAGTAATAGTGGTGACAATAATGATAATAATAATAAGAAATAATAATGATGATAATAATAATAATAAATAACAATTATTGATAAAACAATGATAATAATTAATAACAAAAATAACTATGATAATGATGATTAATAATTAATAACAAAAATAACGCTGATAATAATGATTAGTAATTAATAATAATGGTAACAACAATAATAATAATAATAATAATAATAGTAATAATGGAAATAACAAGAATAATAATAATTAATGATAATTAGTAATAAATGATAATTTAAGAATAATAATAATAATAATAATAATAATAATAATAATGATAATAATAACTGCAGTAGAATAAAAACGTGGGTGTTAATAAAAGACAAATAATTATAGTAAAATTTAAATGCATATTTTTTAATTTCTCAAAATACCAGAAGTATAAATAGGTATTTCGGAGGAGAGGCGGGACAAAATTGGGTGTCAACAACTTGTCCCTCTTTGCCTGGTAATGATGAAAGAATTTTCGGGCAAAGACGTTGACTTAGTAGCCTATTTTGTCCCGGCTGAAGGATTGTGGAGGACTAAGGGTAAAGAAAATTACGGCCGAACTCTGGTCTCTGAATCGCCTACATATCTCGGGTTGCACGAGAATCAGGCCGTGTGTAGTTCTGGGAAGACTACGACACCTATGACTGGCAACTCATGATTTGATGCGAATCTTCGCAAAAAATATTGTCCCAGTGTCGAATTATGATGACACTGGGTATTGTGATAGAACTCTGAAAATTGAGTGTGCTCGAACG
This sequence comes from Lycium barbarum, assembly GCF_019175385.1. Classification (NCBI taxonomy): domain Eukaryota; kingdom Viridiplantae; phylum Streptophyta; class Magnoliopsida; order Solanales; family Solanaceae; genus Lycium; species Lycium barbarum. The sequence goes on from NC_083341.1 coordinate 23,864,449, forward strand.
CGAACGGGATATTTGGAATTGGAGCTGAGTGTTCGAGGTAGATCTTTGACCCTTGTCGGGAAGTCTGCTTATCCTTCCCGACGTATTGCCCCAGTTCGCTGCCGAAGAAATAGTTCCACGTTGCTCTAAAGCTCCTGCGAAACTTTAAACTAGACAAAAATAGTCAGTAAAAATAAATATTGAAGTAAAGCGATGCAAGTGCGGTGCAATGCGGCTACGAGCATACGCAGAGGCATTTGAAAATAAATAAGCGAGGCAGGTGGGGTGCGATGCCTTATGCGGAAATTTTCAAAGGGCGGTGCGAATTACAAAAGGCGGTGCATGGCCCATGTAACATATGAAAGGCGGTGCTCAGCCTTATGCAGAAATTTAAATGGGCGTTGCATGGCCCAAGCAATATATGAAAGCGATGCAAAGGGCGGTGCGCAGCCCATGCATCATATGAAAGGTGGTGCGCAGCCTTATGCAAAAATTTAAAAGGGCGGTGCATGGCCCAGGCAGTATATGAGAGCGATGCAAAGGGCGGTGCGCAGCCCATGCATCATATGAAAGGCGGTGCACAGCCTTATGCAGAAATTTAAAAGGGCGGTGCATGGCCCAGGCAATATATGAAAGCGATGCAAAGGGCGGTGCGCAGCCCATGCATCATATGAAAGGCGGTGCGCAGCCTTATGCAGAAATTCAAAAGGGTGGTGCATGGCCCAGGCAGTATATGAGAGCGATGCAAAGGGCGGTGCGCAGCCCATGCATCATATGAAAGGCGGTGCACAGCCTTATGCAGAAATTTAAAAGGGCGGTGCATGGCCCATGTAATATATGAAAGGCGGTGCACAGCCTTATGCAGAAATTTAAAAGGGCGGTGCATGGCCCAGGCAATATATGAAAGCGATGCAAAGGGCGGTGCGCGGCCCATGCATCATATGAAAGGCGGTGCACAGCCTTACGCAGAAATTTAAAAGGGCGGTGCATGGCCCATGTAATATATGAAAGGCGGTGCACAGCCTTATGCAGAAATTTAAAAGGGCGGTGCATGGCCCAGGCAATATATGAAAGCGATGCAAAGGGCGGTGCGCGGCCCATGCATCATATGAAAGGCGGTGCACAGCCTTACGCAGAAATTTAAAAGGGCGGTGCATGGCCCATGTAATATATGAAAGGCGGTGCACAGCCTTATGCAGAAATTTAAAAGGGCGGTGCATGACCCAGGCAATATATGAAAGGCGGTGCACAGCCTTATGCAGAAATTTAAAAGGGCGGTGCACAGCCCATGCGACATATAAAAGGCGGACGAGCTTAAAATGTCCTATTAAAGGCGGACTAGCCTAAAATGTCCAATTAAAGGCGGACAAGCCTAATGTCATATTAAAGGCGGACAAGCCCAAATGTCCAATTAAAGGCGGACAAGCCTAAATGTCCAATTAAAGGCGGACGAGCCTAAATGTTCTATTAAAGGCGGACAAGCCTAAATGTCAAATTGAAAGCGGACGAGCCTAAAATGTCCTATTAAAGGCGGACGAGCCTAAATGTGGTGCTTTTGCGAACAATGATGATGTGCCTTTGCAGGGCATTTGAAAGTAATAATGTAATGTAGGTGCGGTTGCTTTTGCAGTACGGGGCATTTGAAAACAGTAGTGCGTATGCAGTGCATGGTATTTTAAAATAGTAGTGCATGCAGTGCGGGGAGTTTAAAGCAATAGTGCATATGCAGTGCGTGGTATTAAAAATAATAGTGCATGCAGTGCGGGGAATTTAAAGCAGCAGTGCGTGGTACTTAAAATAGTAGTGCATGCGCAGTGCATTTGAGAGCATTTGAAAGCAATAATATTTGTGCGTCGACACGTTTGAAAAAATCATTTGCAAGACTCAAGCATTAATTTGTTGCGAATCTCGCAAATTATTGATACTCGAGAGGCATAATTGTTATAATAAAGATCAAACCGTTCGACGTGCAATCCTTGCAAGGCTGCGAACATTATATATTTTGGCTTCTGCAACTTGGGAACCGTGAAATAAAGCGAGTGTCCTTTCTCCCAAGTCTTCTTTTTGCCTGATGACTCTGTTGGCCATATTCTCTTTCCTGTTTCTCGATGTCGCTTGCGATGATGCCCTTAAAAATTGTCCAGTTACTCGCATAAGAGGATGTCGTTTTGCGATGATGCCCCTTAAAACTGTCCCAGTTTCTGGTATAGGAGGATATTAAGCTTTTGCGGTGATGCCCTTAAAATTTGTCCCAGTTTCTGGTACAGGAGGATGTTGCTTTTGCGAATGACGAGACCGAGCCTGACATAGGCTGCCTATGTATCCCACTAAGGGAATCAGGTCAAGCGTAGTTCAAATTACAAAGCAGAATAAAATTGAGATAGAAGGCGGTGCTCGGTCTTATGCTAAAATTTCAAAGGGGCGGTGCACAGCCCACGCAACATATAAAAGGCGGTGCTCAGCCTTATGCAGAAATTTCAAAGGGATGGTGCACAACCCATGCGATATATAAAAGGCGGTCAAGCCCAAAATGTCCTATTAAAGGCGGACGAGCCTAAAATGTCCTATTAAAGGCGGACGAGCCTAAAATGTCCTATTAAAGGCGGACGAGCCTAAAATGTCCTATTAAAGGCGGACGAGCCTAAAATGTCCTGTTAAAGGCGGACGAGCCTAATGCAGTGCTTGATTTATGATTACTAAAATTAGTGCAGAGCGAATGGCTTTTCCGATGCTTTGATTCATATGCGGTGAGACGAGTTTGACGCAGTGCGAAATTTACAGCAGCAAATATTCATGATGCAGTGCCGAAGATTTGGGGACCTTCTATCCCGCCAAAATTTGCATCTAAAAGTTCCTGCACTCAAATAAATTTGTAAGTTTCAAATTTAGTCAGTATTAAGTTGACTTTGCCCTTTGCTTTATCTGAATCTTGCAATTCCCGACTTTGATATTGTGCGATATCCTTCAAGAATAGCTAAAATATGCCCCTGCGTTACTCAAAGAAAATTTGTTAGTGTAAAATAACATGGTTGTCTTGCATTGAACACCAAAGCTTTGGCGTTGAATCTGCATTTCTCGTGGTGATAGCATTGCAACAATTTGGTGACGCTAATATATTGCTCGAGATTTCGATTCATGCTTTTGTCGAATAATGATAGTCCATTTGCAAAGCTGCCTCAGTGTTGCTTCGTAGGAAAATGAAATTTTCACTATATTAAGACCGAACCCACCATAGGCGCCTACGTATCCCGCTACCAACAGGAATCAGGTCGAACGTAGTTCATAATACAAAGCTTTAGCAAAAATTACAAGAAGGAAAGTTGATCATGAGGCAAGTGGGTGGAGAATGCTAGTGACAGTAGATCCTTTCAATCATCTTACTTAGTTCCACGCTTCCTTTTCAAATGTCTCGGTGCTAATTTTGATGGATCACCGGTAACAATAATTGCATTTACAACTAGAGGGCCCTCGTTGTCGCACAATTTATTTTGTTGCACACTTATCTTATCCTTTTCGATCATGTTCTGGATCTTATGCTTAAGTGCCGGGCAATTTTCTGTGTCATGACCTGGAATATTAGAGTGGTAAGCACAACTCTTGGACCAATCGAAATCTGGCGGTAGGCTTTTAGGGATCCATCCTTTCTTTGGCTTCAGGAGTCCTTTGGCTTTCATTCTCTCAAATATGCTGGTTAATGACTCTTCAAGAGGAGTAAAAGTGCGGAGTCTTGCGTGCTCTGACTGTCGTAAGCTAGACTGTGTTTGATCGGGTTGATATCGAAAGCCTCGTTGATGAAGGTATACATGATCATGCGAACATTGATGGTTCTGCCGTGATTGCGGCTGACGTGTAGACCTGACAGTTGAGTCGGTCTCTCTGTTTTTGCCTTGCAAGTTGTTGAATGTCTCGGCTTGAAAGGTTTCTTGTACTGATGAAGTGTCAACAATTTTTCCTGCTCGAATGCCCGCTTCTACTTGCTTTCCAACTTGAATTAAATCAGAAAAGTCGCGTAACCGCGCACATAACAACTTTTCATAATATATGCCCTTTTGCATTTGGATGAAAGTTGAAATTAGCTCATTCTCGGGCAACGGAGGGTGTATTTTTGAAGCTTCCAATCTCCACCGGATGGCATATTCCTGAAAAGACTCATGTGGCATTCTTTCTATCTCAAGCATATCATACAGATTTGGACTAACCCCGATGTTAAATTTGAAATGTTCTACAAAGTCACGGGCCATGTCCTCCCACGTATACCATTTGCGAAAGTCTTGTTCCGTGTACCAATCTAACGCCAACCCTGATAGGCTCTGAATGAACAATTTCATTCTTATGGCTTCATTTTGTCCAATTCCCATTAATCTGCTACAATAGTCCTTCAAGTGCGTAACAGGATTTCCTCTGCCATTAAAGGTGTTGAATTTTGGCATTTTGAATCCGGGCTGCAAATCAACATTCGGAAGCATGCACAAACTTTCATATCTTAAACTTTGGACATTTCTTGCCCGCATCTCTTCTTCGATAATTCTCCTTAAATTGTGAAGCTCTCTATTCGAGTTATTCTGATTGATTGCATTCATTTCATTTCTCAATCTCTTGTATGGGCATACCGCTAGCTGATTTTGCTGGTTTTCTGTGAAGGGCGCCGCAAGTGCAGGCTTTTGGACATTAGGCGTCAACGTGACTTGCAAAATTTCTGGTTTAACAGAGTATCTTGGCGGCACATATGTAGGAGCTGAGGGAGGAGAAATAGTGAAGGAAATGTTTTGGGTTGAGCGGGAAGCTGAACTTGTGTTAGGAAGCAGGCTGAAGGTATTTCCCAAATTGACCAACACGCTTCTTTGTACCACATTCTTCTCGCTATTCTCATTTTGCACTTGCACCAATCCCACACCGATGTTGAATGATTCAAATCTTTTTGCCATTGTATCTTGTCCTTAACGCAGATTCGCAGCCAACCCAATGTTCAATGCTAGGCAACCTCTAAAGAATTAAAACTAAACAAATAGAGAATAAATTCAAATAATTCTCTTGGCATCAAGTAATCGCAAATAAATTCGAAAGCGAGCATATTACAAATAAATTTCAGTAAATCACTTAGCAAGTAAGCCAGCAAATGACTTACAAAGTTTATAACACAAACAGTAATAGCACGTCCTAATATGCAGGGACCTCTTTGTGCCAGAGGTAGGCCTAACGCTAAATATTCGAGATTATGATAGAGTGATCCAAGCCCTTTAATTGAGACACTTAAGTTTGGAAATAAAAGGCCAAGTTTCATTGAAATAAATAAAAACGAGTGTGTTGATGAGGCAAGTGACTAAAATACATAAAAGATGATATAATGTAAAAACAATCTTAAGACTTGGCCTAAATCCTTTGCACTTGATCACGCTTCAAAGATGACAATGTAGCATACTAGACTACAAATTCCCACGTTCCGACTTTTCGGTCTCCACAGCATCATTCGTCCCGCCAAGCACGAATGCTTCTCACCTTAGGACAGCAGGATCACCACCATTAGTTTGGAAAGTTAAAAGTCAATAAAGCTATTTCCTGCTCAACACAAACTATCATATCAAGCAATACAAATAAAGCCTAACATCAATTCTCTTGCAATCACTCATATGCATCAAAAGGATATGTATCACCTACTGAATGATTCACAAACACATAATCAAACATATCAAAGCATAGGTCCCTAAAGAAACTACAACTCAACTGATAAATATCAATTAAAACAATATGAAAGCTTAAGTAGCAAATTCCAATCTTCTAAAGATAGGCAAGGAAGATTGACATTACAAACACCTAAGACGAGAGATTGTATTAGGAATAAAAAATTAACTAATTCACTGATTGCCGATTATTAAATGAAAAAGCACTTGAGATTTCTTTATTACACTCCCACACCCAAACTGTGACTACTTTTAACTCTTCCCTTCTATAGATTTCTTTTCCACCAATAAATTCAACTTCTCACTTCTGTGATATTGACCAACCGCATATAAATTGGACAACACTTAAATTAACATGTTCTTTATCCTCTCTATCACTCGTCTTCCATGCGAAAGTGATCCATATGGGTATTTTAAACATTCTTGTGTGCTTAAGGTTGCACATGTTCACCATCCTTGAAGGATTTTTGCTCAATGCTCAACGGACAATGAATAGTGAACAAAGGTGATTTCACACACTATGGGACACCACATATAACTTTTCCCTGGGAAAAATACCAAACGAGATCAGAAAGCGTCATTTCGAATAGATGATGAAAGCAGTTTGCTCAAGGTATTGCATTTCGGACTTCAGCAAAAGCAAAATAATATTTAGCCTCCAAACTCATATATTTACTAAAGATGCAGCCCATAGAATACAACGACAAACTCATTGAAGTGCAACAATAGTCTATCAAATATAACAGCTTAAATGAAGCGTCTGTTTGTTTTAAAGTGCAGCAGTTGTTGCCTTTTAAAGTGCAGCATTGGGACACCAATTCAGCATCTGTTTATTTTGAGGCAAACAACTTAGCCACCCACATGATTGCAGCTCAATCACAAAATGTGAGCGTGAGCTCAAGTAAGTATTCTTTCTCCTAGAATCGAAGACAGCAGTTGATGATTAACATACAACAAACAGACTACCACAGACAATAGCGATAAATAGCCATCAGTAGCAAATTGGTCCAGAACTAGATCAATTATAACATTAGTTCCCAAAAACTAAGTGTAGCAATCTGCTCTTTAAAATAGTATAGCAGCAGCAGCAGTTTTTTTTTTTAATCAAGAAAACATCGTAGCAATTGGCTCTAGGAATGCAGCAACAGTAACCTCAAAGCTCAAATAAAGCAGCAACAGTTTTGCGCAAGGTCCAACACTTGTATCTAGTGTAGTAGCAGCAAATTTACTCCAAATAGTGGCAATTTTCAGCCTCAAATACGCAGGAACCATTCAGACAAGATGCAGCAGTTACAAACCAAATGGAAACATCAAATTGACACAAAAGATGGCACCTTTTAGCCCCGAAATACAACAAATATTCAGCCCCACCACAGCAACAGGAGAACTTAGTTCAAATACAGAAATAACGAACCAAACATAGTGACATTCACTCAGAAGTTGCAGTAACAAAATGATTTAAAAGCCTTCCTCTGTTAGCTTCATCAAAATACTCCCAGGGCAGGGATCAACAATAAAAGCACCTTAAGATCGTTTGAGATTTGAAACTCCCCCAAGTCATGCATAGAAGAAAAGTGTGAAGGATGAGTATTTGTGCATAGAGAAACTGTAACAAGATAATATCACATCTTGGTTTAAAATGTTTGAAGAAGGATCCTGGCAACAACTGCAGCCACAGTATTCAGAACAAACTCAATGAGTAAGACCTTAGCTACAAATGAAACATAACTCAATATAGTATATGCCTCCAAGACAGATAAACACTAACACTATGACAGAATCTTAAACTCAAAGGCCTAAATAGCAAAAGGGAATTATCACCTTCCATATTCGATGTTGTACAAGATCCGAAGGTTTCTAGAACCTTAGGCATGGAAGGCTATCGAAGAGACTAAACCAAACCCAAACTTGCCTTAGCTTACAACCAACCAGATGACAATAGTAGCGGAGGAATCACTTAATAGAGATTTTTACACCTTTTTGAAATTGCAGCTTTTCATCCAAGAAACCAATAAATTAGCCTAAAGAGTTGCAACAATTCCCACCCTTATTTAGGATACTAAGGAAACATCAATAGGCTAGAGGTTTAATATCTCAACAAGATAACCATTAGTTTATTCAAGGTGCAACACTTCAAACCTCAAATTATCCAAGATGCAACAACAAGCAGTCAAGTTTTCTCAGAAAATACAACTTATGTAAACAGTTTCAACCCCATATGTAGTAGGGTAATCAAGTGTAGTGATCTGTTCTGCTTGTTTTTTGTATGACAAGAACAATAATTCTTAAGGGCAGGGATCAAAGGAAATGGTGTGGCAGTAATTGATTAATAGCAGCACCAAGGCATTACATTGAAGCATAGCAGGGAATTTAACAACCAAACAACCTTTAAGAAGCAACCATATTTGACCTCAAAGATGTAGGGTTAACCTAATCAATTTGCAGCATAGCAGTAGCAGTTCAATCACTTTTTGGCCTCATTTACAATCAAGAGTTCATGCCAGGACATGGTAACAAATAGCCTTACAACGGATGATTCTTATACCTCATAATACCATTTCAAGGAGTGAAGCAGAGTGCTGAAAAGCAACCTTTTGACACAGCAGACAGTTTATGGACTTGCAACAAGAATCATGGTGTATTTATTCACATGAGTAGCAGTGATAGCAGAAACTTGCCTCTCAATAAGTCATGATAGCAATCAATATAAAGGACTAAAGGGATTAGCAAACTTATCTGATAGTACAACAAGCTCCAAGGAACTCTAGTATAGGCTCAATAAAATGCAGCAAAGCCCCAGATGTGCAGCAGCTTACGAGCAGTTGGGGGATTTGCAAATTTCCCCAAGTCATGCAAAGAAAACAAAAGGGGAAAGGAGAGTATCCAACAACAGTTTTCACAACAAACGATAGCCAAATGAAATAAAGATTCTTCTCTTAGTTTAATAAATATCACCACTTAATCTAGGTTTGAAAAAATAACAACTCAAGGAGACAGAGGATTCAAGTTTTAAGGCCTTTTAAAATAGTTTCATCAACATAATCTCATAACTTAATCAAGAGTTTACATGAATCGTCACATGCTAGTCCTTAAGGTAGATTTCTTATTGAAATGAGATACATGCTATTGAGAGGGCACATACTCAAACTTAATTGTTTGCAAAGAACATAATGAGATAACCTTGAAACATATCCTACCCTCAGAAGGCCATAACAAAACCTAAACAGTGATGAACTTTTTATGACTTCAAACACCTAAACTTGACTCAAAATATTAGCTGAGGGAGGGAACTCATGTAACAGATATTTGAGCTGCTTTGCCCTCAAAACTAGTAGGCTAAAATCTGAATCTAAATACAGCACACAAGTCATTGATATTCAGGAAACTTATAGTTCTCATGATATGCAATTAATTTAGTATGTTCATAATCAGTTTCTTTATAATATATCTCAACAAAAAGAGAAATAAGCTTCCAACAAGATTAGTGAATCCTTATCCAATGTGAAAGATCATTTACCATACACCAGATTTATGCTTAGCATGGTCAAGCCCTTAATTCATTTAAAGAAAATGTTTAATAATTGATTAAGCCTAGGATAGCCTCCTAATCATCTTGATTTAACTAAATCAATCTTTGGTTTCAAGTGAGAATACACAAACATGATATACATCAAATAATGATTCATTTTGTAAGCTAATTCTTAACTAAATAGCAAGACAACTTCAAAAGTCTAGACGTGGTGAACACTCAAAACTTCATAGATAGACACTTAAACTAAGGCACTCAAATGAAATGCAAACAGAATGAACAAACGTTTACTGGACTGAACAGCTGAACAAAGCATATATGCGACAAAAACTGACATAGACTGACTGACAAAGCCAATGAGCACACCAATTCGAGTCTGGTTTATACTAGATAGGTCTGTTACGATTGGAAAAAATGAACTAAACAATCCCTATTAGCTGAGTACTCATCTAGACAGATCAAATGTTTCAATTGTAACAGCTGAGTACTCATTAAGATATTGCTAATCTTCACAGCTTTAAAACTAAAGAAGCCTCGATACTATGTTGAATATTGTTTCAGACATATAAAGCTAATCTAATTAAAAATATTTTAAACAAAGCACATAAAGAACACATAATGCAACATTATGGTAGAACTATCCTACAAAAAGAAATGATTCCCCAAACTTGGCATGTCGTGGTTAGACTTGGATCCTTCTCTCATTATCACGTTACACATAATATGCTTGTTGGTCGTTGGGTTATGAAACCCGTCGACAATTTGGTAGATTTTCTAATTGTGGAGTCGATACCAAGGACCGACCCACCTAAGGCTTATGCATGCATGACTTAAATAGAATTGGTGGCATAGCTCTATCTTAAGTTTTCTAAGATTTGGCTTACTAGACACAAGGCTCCCCCAAGCGGACAACTTGGGAGTGGAAAGTCTGTGGCCGTCGACTGCACCGCCGATCGACTAAATCCACAAGATCGATCCAACTAGAAGGGTAATTTAGTAGTGCACGGGCGCGAACCGCGAAGCCGCTTTAAGTGTGTGAATATGTGTGAGTTTTCCAGGAGTGGAAGAAATATGAACGGAATGCCAATTAAAGAAAGCAGTAACATATTATTACATAGAAAATTTCACATAATAAAACAATTACTTAAAACATAAGAGAAACAAATAAGGCAACAATAAAGGCAAAAAATAAAATAAAAAACCAAACATCCAACAAATCAATTATTAACCTAAGTTGTTATGGTCAAGAACCTAATTAGTCCCCAGCAGAGTCGCCAAGCTGTTATACCCCATTTCAACCGGGTTGAAACGAAGTACAACATATTGGAGATTCCTATATTGTTTCGTTTAAAGAGTCGCCACCTAATTGATTTTACGGTGAATCAGGACACCTAATCATTAACTAAGGTAAAGTTAAAACTAAACCTCCGTTAATGGTCTGCTTAACCAATGTGATTCTGGGTAAGGGTTCTATATCATTCTAAAGGGAAGGGGTTAGGCATCCTTTAGAATCCATTAAATACGGTTATCCGGCCAAACTTAGGTTAATTAATTAAGATTTAAAATTTAAGAAAATAGCCTTGAAAAAATAAAAAGAAAAAGGATAACTTATAATTAACAAAATTTAAAATACTATTATGTGAATGATGCACTCTATATGGTGAAACTAAGTACTTAATGTTCAGAGCGGTAATCCTAAATGATAGAATCTACCCCTTTCTAATCCTACATGAATCGTAGGTTCTCCACCTAATTTTAAACCGCACACAATCCAAAACACAGACAAAATTAGCAATCATAAAGATGGATGAGAGGAAATGAATGATAAGAAAAAGAGAATAAAATGTTGCAGGAGATCTCTGACGAGTTTCGCCTGCCTGAGGTGATTTAAGAATTGCGACACGAGATGACTCTATGGATGGGTGTGCCGAGTCTCATCTTGAGACTTTATTTTGATAAAGTCCCGAATTAAGACTCCGTTTGCTCCGATGTGTACATGTAAGAGAAAGGGGAAAAGAGATAAAGATTAGCATCCGATTATGACAAAGCTATTATTGTTCTAAGAAAAGTAACAGATTAATTAGGTACAAATGAACAGACTCTTTGGTGCACAATATACCATCAGCTCTTATCTAAGGGAAATAACAATCAGCACAGCAACTATGACATAATCAACTTTAAGAAGCCATGGTATTATGCCAGACATCCTGAACATTTAATACAACATATTGAAATCCTTACTAGCTCGCTTGATCAAACAACATCTAAATCCGCCTACTTAATCAATTCTAACAAAAACAACCTGTAAATCATGATTAACTAGAACACGACCAATATATATAGTGCACACCCAGCATAAACAGCCTAGACCAAATGACTTCTAAAGCATGTTTATACGAGCAGACTAAACATAGTATACTGTCCAATGAATGCAACAACAAACTAATCACCACTATAAAATTAGTTCACATAATCACTAATTAAGTTACTAGTTAAATTGATTCATATAATATTTACTCCTTTTCAATCTAAAATCAAGATTGAACACAAATACGACTCAACACGGACCAACTATTCTAACACATATACATATGTTTAGACTACGTACACAAATCACACAGAAACAGTAAAATGAACTAACACCGAAAAAAAAACATTATTTAGCTAATTAACTCATCACATGAACATCCTTAATCACAAAAAAAATGGCAAATTTAAGCTAACACATAGCAACTAAAGAAACGAGAAAAATGCAAAAAAAATAGATGAAAAGGGGAATTACCTGCTTCGGGTGCAGCGAAGTGAGGCGCGGGGTCTCCGATTCACACTCGAATATTATCAAATCCGAGCTCGCGGTGCTCGAATTCACAGCGACGACAAGACAAGCAAGTGCAAATTGGATCTAGTATTTTGACCCAATATTAGAACAAGATTTCGGCTGCTAAAGAAACTGATTTTAAGGAATTCTACGCGGCTAAAAGGACTTGTATTTTAGAGATTTTTTTGGGATTTCGAAGAAAACAAAAGAAAACTCGTTTCGGAACTTGATTTTCAAGGGGGCTTTCTATTCCAGCTCTAATTCTTGGGGAATTTCGTGACTCCAAAAAAAAACCTGCCTTTTGCAATTCAACTAACCACTATTTATAGGGTTTTTGCTCTTTTGGCGTTGAAGAAAGAGGGAGGAGCGGGAGAGAGAGAAGAGTGGGGGACAAGCGGGGAACAGGGACAAGTGGAGGAAGCGGAGAAGAAGGAGGAAAAGGGGGAGGGGTGTGCACGGCGGAAGAGGGGAGATGAAGGGGAAAAGAGGGAGCGGGAAAAGGGGGTGCGGCGGTGGGAATGACGAAATGAAGGGGAAACCCTTTAGGGTTTCCCTTATTTGGCTGAAGAATGAATTGGACCCGGTCCATTTGTGGACCGGGTCAAATTTTAGACTGGGTATTAAAAGAACGGACTATTAAATTAAACATGGACTGATCTAAAAAAAATTGAGATAAAACATATGGTCTAGTCCAAAAAATATTAGGAATTAATCGGACTTTGATTTGTGGTCCGGTAAGTCAAAATACGGACTGAGTGCAAGAAATAGTTTGGCTTCTAAATTTGAATAAGAGACACATTTTGATTGACGATGTACTAAGGGTGCCAGAATATCACCTAATACGGAAATATGTAATTATAAAAAAAAGATCCGGGTAAAAATTATATGATGTCGCAAATGACCGTGCTATAATATTTAATGACAAACGCTATCATTTAAATATGCGAAATAAATGCGATGTGTGTGCGGAAGTTGGTAGAAACGTCGAGAAATGCAAGTTTCAATAATACTAAATAATAGTAGCAAATAAATAGCGGTAGTAATACTGCTAATAATGATAACAATAATGATAATGCTGATAATAATGGTGATAAAAATAATAATAGATATAATAATAATAGTACATAACAAATATTGATAATTAATAACAAATAACAATAAGAATAATGATAATAATTAATAATAATAATAAGTATGGTAGTAATTAATAATAAAAAAATGACAATTATTGATAATAACAAAAATGATAATAAATTAATAATAATAACAGTAATAGTGGTGACAATAATGATAATAATAATAAGAAATAATAATGATGATAATAATAATAATAAATAACAATTATTGATAAAACAATGATAATAATTAATAACAAAAATAACTATGATAATGATGATTAATAATTAATAACAAAAATAACGCTGATAATAATGATTAGTAATTAATAATAATGGTAACAACAATAATAATAATAATAATAATAATAATAATAATAGTAATAATGGAAATAACAAGAATAATAATAATTAATGATAATTAGTAATAAATGATAATTTAAGAATAATAATAATAATAATAATAATAATAATGATGATAATAATAACTGCAGTAGAATAAAAACGTGGGTGTTAATAAAAGACAAATAATTATAGTAAAATTTAAATGCATATTTTTTAATTTCTCAAAATACCAGAAGTATAAATAGGTATTTCGGAGGAGAGGCGGGACAAAATTGGGTGTCAACAATAATTTTATCGTCGAAGTGGATTCAATTTGCCACAAGCTAGCTCCACCTCACTAACGACTTTAATAATCTAAATTTGAGAGGTGTATGTCTGAAATTTTAGACCCCGTATGATTCAAATTGATTTTAAGCAGTTAAACTTATAAAAAAAATTATGAATTTGAATTTTGTCTTAAATAGTGATCTTAAAATTCGCTACCTGTGCACTTGGACGGAGAACTCTCATAGTAGTAATGTCTTTTTTTTTTTTTTGGTAACTGAATTTTTATTACCGGGGAAAAATAATTACACAGATCAGTTCCAGAACCCCTCTAGAGTTGGACATATGCCCCAACTTCTAGTACATCAGTTCGATTTTAACAAACTATGAACTCACCGTTACAACAAAATCAAAGTAGCTATTTTAAGGATAAAAATTCAGTTCTTGCAGCAGCTTGTTTAATCTTGGCTTCTTTCCACCTTTGCAGTGTATATCTTGGATCAGTAATTTTATCAGTGCATCTTCACTTCTCTTCTTACTTTGGAACACTCTGTTATTTCTTTCTTTCCACAAGTAATAGATGCATCCTGATAGTGTCATTCTGTACATCTTGGCTCTTGCACTATTGCCAGTTGCATGTAGCCTTGCCCACCTCTGCTCCTGTTCCTATTGCATCACCTGTCTATGAACATTTTCCCATTTAAGCAGTCTTCCCTATATCCTTGTTGACATAGGACATTGAAAGAGTATATGCTGCAAAGTTTCTGGGTTGTTTTCACACAAAGGGCAAGTTGTGTTGCAATTAATTTTCCACTTCTAGAGCCTGTCTTTAGTTCCAAGTCTCTCTTTGATTGCCAAGTAGTGGATAAACACCCATCTAGGGGATCCTTGATTATTGCATATCATTTTGTACCACTGCACCCTGGTGAACTCCCCTCTCAAGTTGTTATACATCTTTCTAACTGAGAATGTTGATGTCTGGATGAAATCTTATTTTGTGATATTTGCCCCTTCCAAGTACTTCTGTGCCTTTAGTATTTTCCTAATGACCCAAGATGCCTGATTTGCTTCTGTGTTCCAGGCTTCATTCTCCTTGATGTAGTAAGCATGCACCCATTGTATCCAGAGCTTATCTTTCTTTTTGCATAGGTTCCATAGGTGTTTAAGAATAGCAGCTCTGTTCCATGTAAATATGTCAGTGATGTTAAGTCCTCCTGCTGTTTTTGGTAGGCAAATGGTATCCCAAGCTACAAGTGCTCTCTTAGTTGGTTCTACACTTCCTGTCCATAGGAATTTTCTGCAGACAGTTTCAATTTGTTGGCATATCTTCTTGGGAAGTATGAACATTTGGGACCAGAAGTTTTGGATTGCCAGTAGTACACTTTTGATGAGTTGAAGTCTGCCTGCATAGGACAAGAATTTTGCTGTCCGGGTGGTGATTTTGCCTATCATCTTGTCAAGAAGAGGCTGACACTGACCAATGGTTAATCTCTTGGAGCTCAAAGACACTCCAAGATATGTGAAGGGTAATGTCCCAATGGTGAATCCCAGGGCCTGGATAATGTTATGCTGCTCTTCCTGGTCTACAACCCCCCCCCCCCCCTCCCCCCCAAAAAAAATAGATGCTACTTTTTTTTTTATTTGCAATCAGACCAGATGAGTCAGAGAAAAGCTTAAAAGCTTGGAAAAGTAACTGGGCAGACCCGAGGTCTCCTCTACAAAAACGTAAGAGGTCATCTGCAAAACCTAGCTAGACTAGGTTCATTTTTTCACATCTAGAGTGGAAATTGAAATCAGGGTTGCTCTTGAGTTTTTTGAGGATCCTACTCAAGTATTCCATGGCAATCACAAATAGAAAAGGTGAGAGGGGATCCCCTTGCCTTACCCCTCTCTTTGCATCAAAAGGTGGAGTTGGATTCCCATTGATTACTATTGAGTAGGAGACACTGTTTACACACTTCATAATCCATTTGACAAAAATATTAGGGAATTGCAGCCCATATAATACTTGTTCTAAAAACACCCATTCCACAGAGTCATATGCTTTTTGTATGTCAATTTTGAGCATGCACCTAGGTGACACTCCCTTCCTCTCATACCCTTTCACTAGTTCATGGCTGAGTATTATATTATCATGAATGACCCTGCCAGGAGCAAATGCTGCCTGACCCCCCCCCCCCCCCCCCGATCTATGATGCTATCCATCACCTCTTGTAGCCTAGATGTTAGCATCTTTGAAATAATTTTGTAAATGGTTGTGCAGCAAGATATTGGTCTAAATTTCCTAATTAAGGTGGGGTTGTTCACTTTGGGTATCAGGGTAATTGAGGTGCAATTTACAGCTTTATATATATCATTTGTTTCAAAGAAGCTCAAGACTGTGTGAGTTACCTCTGGCCCAATGATGTTCCGTGCTTTTTTGAAGAAGCAGGAATTGCATCAATCTACTCCTGGTGCTTTCATGTCATTTATATCCTTCAGGGGATGGTACACATCATCCTTGTTGAATGGTTTGATCAATTTTTGTTGCTGCTCTCTGCTTAGTTTGGGTCCATTAGCAATGATATCTGGTTGTATAGCAAGCAAGGGTGGGCTGGCAGTGCCCAAGAGGGCTTTATAAAAGCCCAGTATTTCAGCTTCTATATCAGTTTCATTCTGCACAGTTGTGCCTTTGTCAGTCTTCAGTGCCAGGATTTTGTATTGTGCTTTCCTATTCTTAACACTTTCAAAGAAATATTTTGTGTTTGAGTCACCCCCTTGAAGCCACTGTACCCTTGATTTTTGTTTGTATATGCTCTCCTCTATCATACTCCACTTCTCCAACTTTTGCCTCAGTTCTGTCTCAGTCTGAAATATAGATTCTGGGTGATTTGGGGTTCTCATTTGTTCTTGTAATTTCTGCAACTCCACTCTGGTTTCTTTTATCTTCTCAGCTACCCCAATAAACTCTTTAGTATTCAGTGCTTTAAGGCCCTTCCTGATTTCTTTCAGCTTCTGCCATATATGTTGCATTGATCCATTCTTATCTCCAGGTCCCCAATTGTCTTTAACTATTTCAGTAAACTTTGGGTGGTCAGCAATGCAGTTAAAGAACCTGAATGGTTTAGTCCTTTGTTTAGTAGTATTTCCCACTTCTAGGCAAAGAGGGGAGTGATCTGAAAATAGTAGATCTGATACTTGTACAGCCACAGGTGGCATCTGCAACATCCAGTGTGTGTTCACTATGGCTCTGTCTATTTTGCTGGTGACATGGCTATTGGTCCATGTAAATTCTCTACCCATAGTGGGTAATTCAGTCATCCCCGTGTCATCCAAGAATTCTCTAAAGTCTTTAATCTAACTGTCTTGAACCACATTACCCTGTATCCTGTCCCTTATATCCAGCACTGCATTGTAGTCCCCCATTAGTATCCATGGCTGTTGTGTTCTACTATCAATTACCTTTAGCTCATCCTATAGTGCTACTCTATCATAGACAGTATGGAGTCCACAGATAGCAACTGGGCTCACTCACTTGCACCATGATGAACTGAGTGTGTATTTGTAACATAGTGATTGTTACTAGTCTTAGATCCCATATCATCCATATTCTACCTTTGGTTCGTGGTGTTGTATTTGATATCCAGTCCCATCCAGGTGCTACATTATTGATTATTTTCCTTTCTTTATTCTCTTGTGTCCTATGCTCTATGATGGCTAGGACAGTTATTTTATTTGATCTAATATACTCCTTTAACTCCTTTTGCTTGTGTACTTTATTTACCCCTCTTACATTCCAGGTGACTATCTTCATTTAGATATGGGGGGAACTCTTCATTGTACTCCTTGCCACTGGTACTACCTTGTTCTGGCACTCTACTCTTCTCCAACAATGGTTGATTATTTCCGTCTATCTGGCTGATAAGGAACATAACTACAGTGAGCCCTAACATTTGGTCGAATTATTTATAACACAGTTAACCTTTACGGGGACCTATTACCCCCCCCCCCCCCTGTACCTCTTTATAGTGTGTTTTATTGACCATTAAAATGTCACCCCTAATTTTTTAAAGTCAGGTGCACCCCCACGCGCCACGTGGCAGCCTCAGAATAAATCAAACCATCCCTTAATTTTAAACCCGAAAACCCAACCCTTAAGACCCGACCAATAAATTTCTTTCTTTATGTTCTTACATCTTTCTATTTCTTCTTCATCAAAACAACATAACATACAAAAATAACAACAATAGAAAACAGATGTAATAGGTTCTTTCATCGTTCATTTGTTTGGAATATACGGAAGATTTGAAATCATATCCATTTAATTACACACAATTATTTTCAAATCTGAATACCATACCCATTTGATTTTTGGAACAAATTAATAGTGAACTTGTAGTCCACCATTGTTGACCAACAATGAAGCTTTGAAGGTATTCAGAATAAACAACAACAGCTCCAAAAATCTATCCTTTCCTCTTATCTATTTCACTCCCGAACCCAATTCATTCTCCGCCGCCTACAACTCCATCCCCGCCGCTAACCGCCTCATCTCCGCTGTCGCCTACTTCCTCCCTTTCTTCAATACGTTTACAGATGTGCTTAAAAGTGTTGAAAGATTTGGAAAAGGCTAAGGAAATGATGAATTGGGTTGAGAACAGCGGGAGTAATTTGAGTATCATTTTATACAACATATTAATTCATGGGCTATGTAAGGGTAGATGAGTTTGGAAGCTGTTGAAATTAAAGTTTGTTGGGGATGTGTAAAGTGAATGAATTTGAGCTTGAAGGTGCATTCCGAATTAGCAATGGTGGGGAATTTTGAAGAGATGATGAAGGTTTGGTGTAGGAGGGCCAGGTGGCAAAAAAAAAGGGGGTCAGCCGAGTTTAATATGCACCTTACACGCCCCTTATGCGTGTCCTCACGCTCATGTCCAGCTCACCACAAAAATGCCAATAAAACACACTATAAATAGGTACGGGGGGTAATAGGTCACCCGTAAAGGTTAAGTGTGTTATAAATAATCCGGTCAAACGTTAGGATGCACTGTAGCTATTCCCATCTTTATTATATAATCCACAAAAGATGTTATTATGTGCCTCTAGTAACTTATACTAGTTGTGTGAGGGACATTTATTTGACAAAGAAGGGGATCCAAATCTTATGTATTTGGATTCACAAACTTCAAGTTCATATTATTGTAAGATAAAAAGGTGTCTCACATAATTAATATCAACTGTATGAGGGACATGAGGGACATCGGAAAAAAAAATTAGTCCACTAATAAGATAATGTAATGGAGAAAAAGTGAAACCAATTAAAGAACAAGATAACTAGATGGGTGATAATGAGCTTAATCACAAGGATTTCTAGAAGTTCGATTAAATTCATTTTCACTTGAATGGATTTTGTACTGTATATATATACTTTTACTATTTGTTACATACTATTTCAGTGTGTTACCTATGCTTTCTAAATTTGAAATAAAAAATTGTAAAGGTTATATAATGTGTCTTGAAACAAATACATAAAATCACCCCTAAACTTATCTCCAAAACTCATTTTAGCAATTATACTTTACGGGCAATTATTTACCCCCCTAAACAACTTATAAGTGAATTTTGTTCAACCTGACTTTGCCCAGATCAGTTGAGAGCTGGGTGTTGTTGAACCACTCGCTTTGTGACTCGTCCACGTCATGTATGGATTTTTTTATAATTTCGTTAAACTAACTAAAATATAATTAAATAAATCCAAACCCGCCCTAAATAACAAACCCGACCCATTCCCAAATAAATACCCCTAAACCTAACCCACATCTCCGTTTCTTTCTCCATCGTGTCTTACTCCATATCCAAACCCACATTTGCAACAGATTCCTAAATTTCCATTATTTTCATTTAGAAGACCTTATCCCTCTAAAACAACCCTGTCCCTCATTTTGTTTCCTAGATTACGTCTGCTCTCATCTGATCCATATTCTTTGGCAAAACAAAATCACAGTCATCACTATTTTTGAAAAATCATCCTCAAATCATTGTCTAAAACCTCTAATTACAGGCAAGCCCCGTCTATGAATATGGGGTTTCCAATTTTAAGAAACTATTTCTTTCCTCTAATTATGCACCTATTACCAAATTCCTTTATTAAGACTTTTAAATTTTGTGAACTATATATATATATATTTGAACTCTCCTCTGAAAATAAAATGGTGAGTGAAAATGAAGTGGTAGGATGGAAGTGGAGGAGGACAGGAGGGGAGGTGGTGGCTGGTGGCTTTGGTGAAGATGAAGAAAGAGAAAAAAAAAACATGACGAAAAAATGATAAAGAATAAGAAAAGAAAAGGAATACAATTTTAATATTATGTGTAATAAGGTATAAAATATCCAAACAGAGACTGACACTTGTCTCTTTTTTGTCTATTTTAAGCACTTACTTTTGCCTCTCACGTGCTTGTGAGAAATTAAAATCACTCACTTAAGGGGTGTTAATTTCATTTTGAACAAAATTAAGGGCGTAAAGAAACATCCACAACAGACATCCAGCCCAGTCCGAATCACACCATTCGTACAACTGGAGATCACAATCTTTTCTCATCACAATGTCTTGTCCTAGGTTCTTCTACAAGTAGCACACCATACGGAGAGCCGCGTTCCAGTGTGCTTCCTTCGGTTGATGCATGAATTAAGACAGAACATGCACATAATACGACAACTCCGATCGACTAAAATTGTGGTATATCAATCTACTAACCAGACATCGGCATGGTTACAAATCTCCAAAATTGGATCCTTTAGCCAACGCCAAACTGTGATTCTGTTCCTTGGGAGTATTAATTGATTTAGCTCCCAGTTATCCAGACTCGGAGATTATATCCAAGGCATATTTTCTTTGACAGAGAAATAACCTAGTTGGTCCACGTGCAACTTCAATCCCCGAATATACTTCAAAAGGCCCAAATTCTTAATGTGAAAACATACGCGGAGATAGTCTTTGGATCGTTCATTGACACTATGGCCGTTTCCGTAGATAACGAAGTCATTTACATAGACTAAGACGTTAAGTTGCATACCTCCTCGGTGCATAGTGAAGAGAGAATAATCTGAGTACGACTGTTTGAACCCATATTTCATCAAAGCACTTGACAGTTTCGCAAACTAGCACCTTAGGGCTTATTTAAAACCATAAAAATATTTTCGGAGTCCACATACTTGGCCCGGACTAGGTACAGAAATCCCAGTGGCAATTTCATATAAACTTCCTCCGTAAGGTCACCGTGCAAGAAGGCATTATGAACGTACATCTAATGCCACT
Source organism: Lycium barbarum (assembly GCF_019175385.1). Lineage (NCBI taxonomy): Eukaryota > Viridiplantae > Streptophyta > Magnoliopsida > Solanales > Solanaceae > Lycium > Lycium barbarum. The sequence continues at coordinate 23,885,472 of NC_083341.1, forward strand.
CCAAATTACGCGCAACTGCAACTGGCAGAAGGTTCAAATGGTTACTACCTTAGCAACTGGAGCAAACGTTTCATTGTAGTCAATTTCTTCCTCTTGTTTATTCTCAAAAATAATCAACCGGGCTTTATATCACTCGATTGTGCCGTCAGAGTTGTACTTGATTTTGTACACCCATCGATATCCGAGCGCTTTCTTATTCGATGGCAATGTTTCTAATTTCCATGTTCCATTGTCCTTCAATGCACGGATCTCTTGCTGCATGGCTTTTCTCCAATGTTCCTTTTTCATGGCCTCCGAAAAGATTTTTGGCTCAGTTCCTGTGGTGATAGCTGCAAGGAAGCTTTGGTGTTGTAAGAAAACATTATCATAAGATATATAGTGAGCAAAAGGATAAGGTGAACCTAAGGGTTGCTGAGGATCGGGTGGACGTGTTGATGGACTTTTTCTTCGAAATGTTTCAGTGACATAGTCGCTTAACCGAATCGATTCATGCTTCTGACGTTTCCCCCGACCCAATTGTTCTTCCGTTAGCATTTCATCGGCCAGGACATCTTCCGTCCCTACTTTCTCCATATGTTTTCTATCTGGACCGGCATCTGTTCGGTCCAATTCTAGCTATTCCGTGGGTTCATTATCCGGTGTCAGTACTTCATCCATCTGAGGTTCGTTCGTTCCTGCATTATCCGTCTCGTCTTCTTTGAAGTCATTTTGGTTCTTTCTTCCTCTGTTTTATCCAGGTTCACTTCTATGTTGTCAACTAAGTTATCTGATCCTATAGCAAAGGGGAATTTAGTCTCGTAGAAGTCCACATCTTTTATGACTAAATATTCATCTTTCTCTAAGTCATACAATCTCTAATCCTTTTGTCCGTAAGAGTACCTTAAGAAAACACACCTACGACTCCGACTCTCAAACTTGTCCCTAGTTCTTCCCTTTGTGTGTGTGCGTAGCATAGTGACCCTAGCACCCTTAAGTGGTTATAATAGGGTGCTTCCCCGTACAAATGATACGATCTGGCTTGTGGAAGACACGGACTCAAACAACAAAAATGCGGAAACAAAGATAATGAAGAAATCAAGGGAGGAGAAGTGAAGAAATTGAGATGAGAAGAAGAGAGATAGAATAAGCCCCAATTAGTAAAAGGAATTATAGGCAAATTTAGGCATATTAAACCCAAACCCTCCTAATCGATTCCTACTAACGAACCTATACTATTTGAAATTCAAGGCAAGAGTTTATCAAATGAATCCACAAATGAGAAACTCTTCATGAAAATCAAGGACAAGGGTTTTCAATAGCCAAGAAATGAATCCACCTTAATTAACTATTAATATCATTAATCATATGGATTAACACTAACAACTATAGTTAACAACTACCACTAGATAACTAGCTAAACAAACTATCACTCATATGAGCTTCATCATCGTTCAAAATCTAACTAATGAAATGACTACGGCAAGTATATATAGTATTTCCTTTACAATCCTAGGCACATTATTTAATTAATAGCCACATTTGGCATTTAACTACCCACGTTTGCAATGGTAGCCACAATTCACACGTTTGGTCTCTCTTAAGAGGTAAGCATTAGGCCTTGGACTTTTCGTCCATGCTATCTTCCATAGCTTGTAGGCCCTCCAATGCATGTCTTCAAGTGTTTCCAAAGCTCCATCCTCCATGAACATGGCTTCTAAAGCTCGAAAGTCCTTGACTTGACTTTTAGTACATGGCCTTGGATAAAGTTAAGCACTTGAGCCATTCTGTATCGTATCACAAACTTCATAGGTGGTTTTCCTATTCAAAATCGAAGATTGTGTTCTATTGATCAAATACCCCGCAGTCAAAACACATTCTCCCCAGAATCTGATTAGAAGATGACCCAGAAATCTTAATGCTCGTGCCACATTAAGAATGTGATGGTATTTTCTTTCGTCTTTTCCATTCTGTAGTGGTGTCCCTGTGCAAGACGTTTCGAAAAGAATTCCATGTTCGAAGAAGTAATTCTTCATACATGTGAACTAAGTTTCGTTATCACTTTTAACAATCTTCACCTTCTTACCAAACTGCCTATCTACCAAGGCGAAGAAATTTTTCAAGATTTGAGACACTTCTTTCTTATCGATTAAAAGAATAATCCACACTGCTCGCGAACGAGCGTCCTCAATAGTCAAAAAATATGAAGCACCACAAGAGGAAGGGATTCTATATGGTCTCCATAAATCACAATGAGTCATATCAAAATTATCCGTAGCTATATTATCAATTAAAGGAAAAACACTTCTTGTTTGCTTTGCCCTCTAGCATACATCACATTCTTTATCTAACCTAGTACTATTCTCTTTTAGGTCTAATGCCGTAATAGACTTCGTTACTTGTGCTGAAGGATGACCTAACCGTTTGTGCTAAAGATCGAACCAATCAACTCCCTCTGCCTTCATAGCTCGTATCCACGACACATTCTGAAAATAGTAAAGTCCACCTCGACACTCACCTGTTCCAAACATCTTCCTCGTGGTGGGGTCCTGGATAGGACACATAATTTTGTTAAATTTTATATCACAGTCTAAATGATCAACAAGTTGTGACATAGAAATTAAATTGCATATTAGATCCAGAACGTAAAGGACGTCCTTCAACCAAATCCTATTATTTATCCTGGTTGTTCCTTCTCTCGTGGTACCGAGCTACTTTCATCCGGAAGTCCAACTGGACATTCAAGAATGTTCTGTTGATCGCTCAATTCCTCTGGATTACTTGTCACATGGTTGGTAGCTTCAGAGTCAATAATCCAGGATGAGTTTTCGGTCTTACCGTCCATCTTGCCATTTGGATTTATTCCTTGAGAATTTAACACGTGAATCACAGTCTTTCAAATCTCTTCGTTCAAATTGTGAGGTCATATCCCGCCTGTGTTCACCGGTCCTATCTCCACCTGAGCTTCATCCTTGGCAACCACGACGTTAGCCCGGTAGGTGCCTCTTCCACGTCTGGATCCCGATCTACTGCTCTACTGTTGTTGCTGTCATTTTTCTCTTCCTCCTATTTTTTCATCTCCTTTTTTATTTCCTAGCCACCAATCTGGATAGCCAATGAGTCAAAAAAATTCGTCCACAACGTGTCCGGATCTCTTGTTATGTGTGCATAATGCACTATTGTTTTTCCCTTCACTTTGGTCACAATGAGGGTTTCTCCCTTGCACGGCCTAAGCCATGGTTTCATTCTGATCCTATGTTTTTCGTGTGATTCCTCTCACACGCTCTTCTTGCACCAGCTCAAATATACCTTGCTTGGCAACAGCTCCAAGGCTAGTATATTCAACGTTACCGTTCCATACATTGCTTCATCGAATCCCATGAGGAAAAGATGCACCTTTTCTTCTTCTCTTTTGACTTGTAGGGCCATCCCTAGATTGCACGTGCACTTTCCACACTTACAACTTGGAATCTGTTTGTAATTTGCTAATTCCTCCCATAGCTTAGTGAGTTTCCCATAGTAATCCACTATGGTCCTTCCCTTTTGCTAGTTCCACCTTTAGTTGTTGCATCTGAGGGCCGTTGATAACGGCGAACCGCTCTCGGATGCTCATTCATAATTTTCCGCTTCCTCTTTATGTGAAATCATTGAGCGAAGCGTTGGTTCTATGGTGTTACGAATTCACGATACCAATAATGAATTTATAGTCCACCAATCTTCCAAGTTTGGCGACTCTTCAGGCTTCTGGATCGTACCATCAACGAAGCCGAATTTCTTCCTTTCTCTTAGGGCTGTCCTCGTGAATCTAGCCCATTCTTAATAATTTTCACCCTTCAATTGGACTTGTGTCATCACAATTTCAGGGTTATCATTCGAAGTAATGTCATAGGGTGAGATTGTCTTTCTTTGGGTTTTGTTTTCTTCACCGGCGATTCCTTTACCTTTATCGTCGGTTTCTCCATCAGCTGCCATGTTTTAAGATTTTTGTGTTCTTTCTAATGTAGCTCTGATACCATGTTAAAATAGAGACAGGGACGACAATTTAGAGACAAGAATAATGGGAGAATTCTCTCTGCTTTTCATTCATCATAATGACCTCCTTATATACAACTAAGGTCTTCCTTACCCTAATCTAATAAGGTAACCCTATTCCAATAGAACTACAAATACTAAATTACTATAATTACAAATTCACTATAAATAGACCAAACCTATTGCAATTAGACTAGAATAGTGTTCCCACCGACGTAGGGATTCACCGACTCAGCGACGTGACCGGACAAACTGGTCCGGTCACACTTGGTCTCAATAGAGCCATTTAAGTTATTAAAAATAAGAGTTCGGGGTCAAAAACACACCTCAAGTATCACTTTTTTTTTATATAGTTTAGGAAAAGTGAACAACTAATAGTTGAGGTGTGCTTTACTAACTAGTTGATGATAGTTTAGGTAGGAAACTCCCACACACCTGATAGTTCATATATAAAACTAAAAAAAAAGAAAAAAGAGTGATACTTGTGGTGTGTTTTTTACCCTTACCTCAAAAAATAACCATTTGGAAGGATTCATTTTTCCTAGTTTGTAAACAAACTTAGGATTTTGCTAGCAAAGGGGTTTGAGGGTTCGAAGAAGAAAAAAACGTTAATCTATTTTCTTTTTAAATAAACATTGATTCATTCTCTATTTCATATAATGGATGGTTAAAAAAAAGCATTGTGGATTCAATTAGCTTGAATGTGGTTTTTTCTCTTAAGGTACAAATTGAGGGGTCGTTTTGCTGGCTAGAGGTATGTAGATATTAGTAATGCATAGAATAATATTGCAGGAATTAGTTATGAAGTGTTTGTTATTCATGTATTAGTTGTTCTATCTTTTACCTGACATAAAATAATAAATTGATTCATAACTTATATTGTCTTAATTATGTGAGATTGTAAAATGATAATCAAAACACGAACTTGATGTACCGAATTTTATACAAAATAACTAAACAGTATAAAAAATGTTAATAACTATGCTAATTTTAATGCATGTAAATCCCATTCTAACGAGCAACCAAATAACCCTTAAGGAAATAAAAAGAGAAGTATGTCCTGATTGTTATGAATACACTAATTGTGGATGTCCCTTTGGGGTCCTACAACCCCTGAAAATCCTTACAGCACTTTCCTAAGGCTTGCAATCCGACAAGCAGCTTCAGGTGGCGACACATGGCAAGCATGCCACGAGGCACATGGTAGGCATGCAAAAGGGATATTTGGCGGTCATGCAAGAGCGACATATGTCATGTCACTTGACTTGCCGCGCGACATATGTCACACCTAGGTTTTCCCTTACCTTTTTCTACCTCTATATATACCTCATTCTGACTACATCATTTGTACTAAGAGCAACAATTTCAAGAGAACTACAATATGTCTCTCTCTGAATACACCTCTTATTGTCTTGTAATTTTATTATTTATTTTATAACACTAATACTTTGGAGATATACTAAGGAGCTGATCTCGTTAAAAAAATAATAGGTACTACCACGGTATGTTTTAAATTCAACAAAAACCAAATGTAATAAACTTAAAAACTAAAATGTTCCAGTTAGTCCCTTAAAAACTAATTAATAATAAGACCGTTTTATACCAATCTTCTCAGAGAAAATGATAAAAATGGTCCCTTATTTTTCATAATAGGTTCAACATAGTCCCTTAAGTATTACTATAACAGTTTTGGTCCATCTAAGTTTCGCTAACAGTTTTGGTCCATTTAAGTTTGGCAAAAGTTAACACTTTTGGTCCATCGGATAGTTACCGAACTCTGTTTAATTGAAATTGTGAAAATCAAAAATATTCTTGGAGAACTCACATTTGAAAATACATATTTTGTAGTTTATGTTATTTTTTGGTCTTTTTCAAGAGTCTGATACAATTTTTTGAAGTGTATATTTATGTAATTCCTTATCTATTTTTTGAGTCTGGTGTAGCTTTTTATGTTGCGATTTTTGACAGAAATTTCTCTTATTTTTGGTTAAATTCTTCTTTTTACAGTCCTATTTAAATTTAAAGGTCAGAGTTTGGTCAATATTTGATGAGACCAAATATGCTCGCAAACTTAAAGAACTAAAACTGCCAAAGATAAAGGAGTATTTTTATCATTTTCTCAACCTTCTCATTGAAGGAACTTATTTTGTCATTATCAGTCCTTCCGTACCCTTTCCTCTCCCTTGGCCAAAAAGTAAGCGAAACAATGTGAGAATGACAAGACATTATTATTGAAAGGCCATACTATCCTTGTTAACCATTTTCCTTTCAAAATTCTAACCCTAACACTTGTTGTTCAGCAATGAAGTTCGGATTTTCATCTTCGGGCGATACAGTTACCGGAAACTGGGCTACAGCAATGCCTAGTACAAGTTGCACATTTTTCACTTTTCCTCCAGAACCTTGCGATTCTACTTCCTTGCCGGTTGCCGGACCCTCTGTTACAACGCCTTCGTGGCTGTTCGGAGGGAGTTTCGTTTCAACTGATACCGCTACTAGTACTATTATTAATTTATTACTTTCCTTCTAGTAAGTTCGGTATCTGGTTGCGATTCTACTATTACTTACTCGTCTTTTTTTGTTCTGTAGTGCCTTGGTTTACGAATGCCAGCTCATCAACAGCCACGTCACCGTCTTCTGTTTCGGCAATTACTACTGCTACAGTAACAGCCACGTCCCCATCAAGCGTCTCTGCGACGGAATTTGGTAACGTTTTTTGATGTCTAATGTTTAAGTTGTGTGCGTTGTATGATTGCAGGTTTCATTCAATGTTAGGAAGAGAAATTAATTTCACTTCCTAGTTGTGAGATTTCTGTTGCTTAATTCTAGTGTTGATGTACAGTTTTCTAATTGCTTAGGGAAGTATATTTAGGGTTAAATTCAGTACAAGTTCCTCTTCCAATAGTTGGCCATAGATTTTGAACTGCTTTGGCAAAATCTGATCAAATTTCATGGCCAAACAGATATTGAAGATCAGTTTTGAAAATCTGTTAACAAAATCTATGGCCAAACGCTAGCTTAGATTCCTCTGCTACAGCAAGGTGCCACTGGCCAATGATCTACAGCTCCTGTTTGATGATGAATAGATTACCGACGTAGAGAAAGGTACATGATGAGAATAGGGAAGTAATGTAAAACAATGTGACTAGTGTACACAATTATGTTGCCCATTTTGATCCCTATAACAACAGTGTTGTTAAAAGAAGCTGTGGCCTTACTACCCGCCATTTTCCGTCCTCTGATGGCCTCATGCGTTACTGTATGTTGACATGGAGCTGCTAGCGAATGTGCTAACACTATCAAGTAGATTTGGTTGAAATACTTAGTTATAGCTCGTAGGTCAGAAAGAATGAGCTGCAGAAGTGCTGCTTCGAGATGGCTTCATTGCGTGGGAAAATGGGAGAAAATAATTGCAATGATACTATTTATTATTCATACCTGTCACCCAAGGCTATGTTTTGTCATCTTATCGATATTTGGTAGTTGCTATCCATGAACTACTATCTTTGAGTCAGGCTTGTATATGAGATAGCTCAATCTATCCATTATACTATCCATCTTCGACTCAGGCTTGTGCTCATTTGTTTTTACAACTTGTGACGTTTGTTTTGGTCGCAAATAAGGGGACACATTGCTTCCTTTTTGGTGATGCATTCTTTCCTCGTTCTGCATCCTTGATTTCCCTTGGCTTTTCTGAGGGAGTTCTTTATCTTGTGCATGCAACTTCCAGACCCTTCCTCCTGCGTTTTTTGCTTACCTTCATTCCAATTGGTTTTATTCTTCTTCTTCTTTTTTTTTTTTTTTTTTTGGTTGTGTCTGACATGTATCTATCAGCTAAAGGTATGTTTTAAGCTTCTTTTTTCAATTCTGCAGTTCTCTTTATTATACTCATTCCTTAGCTGCTTTACGTGTTTGTGATTGTTCCATCACCTGCATGCCTCTGTTTTCCTGGCTTCTGACTAGTATCCTTTTGTTTGGACTATTCTCGTTCGATTTCTATTGCCCTCATTTTTGCAATGTCATGAGTTAATTTTCCATAGAGTTTTCCGTAGGATCATATTTATGAAGTACGATGTTCCTTTTCGAGAATATTTTTGCCAAGTACCTTTCGAATTATCTTGGTTGGTTACCATAGCTTGTGAAAAAAAGGTAGCCCTCATTTTTGCAATGTCATGAGTTATTTTTCCATAGAGTTTTCTGTAGGATCATAGGTATGAAGTATGATGTTCCTTTTTGAGAATATTTTTGCCAAGTACCTTTCGAATTATCTTGGTTGACTACCACAGCTCGTAAAAAAAAAAGCTCAACTCAGCCCTTGGGAAAAAGATCAAGTTCTAGCGACCTTGCTGGTATGTCTGTTTGTGTATTGATCATGGTTTGCAGCTGATAGAGTCCATTTCTTTGCTTTACACTCTCCTACATTTGTCTTTTAAGTCAACTAAGTGAAATTATTACTTTCCAACCTTTCATGTTGCTGACCTTTTTTTGTTTGTATGCAGTAACTGTTCCTGATAGTTGCCCCTCCGAGCAGGACGAGGTTGCTGCAATTTTGGCAAGGCAATGTGAGAAGTTTTTGTCCTGCCGAGCTGCTAGGCCAGCTCAAGGCAGAGGAGAAAATGAAAGGCACGCTTGGGTCTTTGGAGCCACGGAGTTTGAAAGTACAAGCTCAAGCAAGCCCGTCAGTGATGCTGCTCATATACCTGCTGCTACTGCTGAACAGAAGTATGGGGAGTCCAAGTCGTGCAGTGTTCCCAGCTCGCGGCCTGCTGAGGAGGAGGAGCCTTACTTTCCACCTGTCGATCTTCTGGACTCAACAATCGATATGTGGGTACGGGTTGTCGCGAATAAGAAGACAGATCAAGAGGTCAGCGAAGAGGGGCTTTGTCACTTTTACAAGGTCAGTTTCTCTCTTCTTTTTTTTTTCCCCCCCTTGATGTAGTTAGCCTCTCCTTACACCTTTGTTTTCTCTTCTGTTTCCTTTCTTGACCTTTTTTACTCCCTTTTGTAGGGCATCAACTATTTCTGTCTTCTGTCTGAACGCCTTCAAGTAGTCACTGACAAGTATAACGAGGCGGTGAAAGCGAGAGATGAGCTGGAAAAAGCCTGTAGGAAGCTCGAGGACTCTGAAAGGGAGAGGCTTGAACATGAGTTGGTCCAGATGATCTTTCACCAGAAGATTTTCGAGCTTACAAAGGAATTAAAGGAGGCCGGTCCTGCTGCTATCCAGAAATACAAGGCTTCCTCCTTGTACAGACAGGAACTCATGGACTATGCTGCTCCTTACATGGGAAAAGGGGTGAAGCTGGCCATAGAGAAGATCAAGGCTAAAGATCCCACGTTTGACCTGAAGACCTACGGCCTGGAGATGTACATTCTTCCTCCTGAAGCTGATTAAGACGAATTCTCATCAAACAAGGAAGGTGATGGTGGTGTCGATCAGGATGAGAACGAGGTGAAGCCAAGTGCTGCAGCTTGACATTTAGTGGGAGGAGCAAGTTTATGAGATTTTGTTCATAGATGTGTTGTTGACTGACTGCCGAAGAGGGGAAAGATCCCCCGAGCTTAGCATGAAGCTCTTTTTGTTTTACCTATGCTTAGCCAATGCAACTTTTCTGGCTACTCTGTCTCTGAACTAGTATGTTTTGCTGCTCCATGGAAGTTTATGGAGGTGTTAATAGAGTATGTAATGAATGTGCTAAGATCATATCTCTGCAATATATAAGATGTTACTTTTGTCTGTGCAGTGTGCCATGATTTATCTGAGAAGTGAACCAGAAAGAGGCCTATTACTTTAAAGAGTTTAAGTCGTATACACGTGTGTAAGAAATTCGTACACTTAATTTCAAGGTTACAAGTTCCACATTTTAGGATGCTTACATGTAGATATCTTTTGAGTGTAAGAAATTTCTTACATGATATATATTTAAGTGTAAAATTTTTACAAGTACAAAATGGTTATTAAGTTGGAGCTTTCAATATAAGGAAGTTCATATGGAGTTCCAAAAGCAAAGTTAAAGATCAAGGTTATTTACAAAACCACAGTGAAGTGTAAAACTGGGCGCTTCTAGCCCTTCGGTCATATTTTAGTGTGTACCATTTTGTTCCTCCCCAGAGGTTGTTCCAGAAATTCAAACTTATGTTAACATCAAATATACATGTTTTCAGTTACGTTTTGGCCATTAACAAGACTTAGAAATTCTTATAAAGGATTCAAAACAAATACTACCACTTAAATGTTATACTTGAGTAGGTGTTTGGCCATGAAAATAAAATATTTTTCACTTTATTTGGTATTTTGGTGTTGGAGTAGAAGATGGAGTTGTGTTTGGTTATAGTTTTTGCAAAGAATATTTGATTGTTTGAATGTATTGAAAGTGAAAACAAGTTTTGTGGTGTTTTTCAAATTCCAAATATAACTTCAAGTTGTATTTGAAATTTCCGAGGCCAAACATTGATTTCCAAATAAAGTGAAAATGTTTTCCGGAAAAAAGTGAAATTTTCATGGCCAAACGTTTGGGCCTTTAGAATTTGAACCTAGCCTAAAACATTTTTTGAACCCTTTGCCATTCAACTAGAATCTTTCCTATGTCAAGGGGATTCAAACAATTGGTACTAATCAAAAACATTATGTTAATCTTATTTTTGCATTATAATTTTCTCGTCGAAGGGGATTAAATTTTCCACAAACTGGCTCCACCTCCACTAATGACTTCAATAATCTAAATTTCAGATATTTATGTTCGGAGTGAATCCCACTTTACCCCCTAACATTTAAGGGTTGGGAAAGGATACCCCCTCACATATTGAATGGGAACGATAACCCCCTATCTAATATTTTCCAGTGAGAATCTTTTGTTTTTAATAAAGATCTTTTTTTCTTTTTCTTTCTAGAATTAAATACAATATATAACTCTTATTATTGTGTCATTCACCTATTCCGCTGAAAACAATGTATAACAACTACTTGAAAAAATGTGTTAATAAATTTCAAGCTAGATGTCGTTGTTTTTTTTTTTTTTTGGACTAGAGGGCCAAGATCTTAATTATTATACAATCTAAATACAGTCTAATATCAGTACCCGCACGAGCGGACGATATTAAAAAGTACTAATCTATGTTAAATTGTGATGTCGCTTGTTTGAGGACATTGTATCATAATAAAATGTTAAGTATCATCTAATTTTCGATATAATACACTCAAATTAACGATATTTCTGTGAAATTAAAGTAAACAAATTAAATCTTTTTAAATATTATTTGATTTAATCTTTAGATTTAATTCATAATATATATACACACACATACCCACACACACACACCCACACACACATACCCATCTCTCTCTCTCTCTCTCTCTCTCTCTCTATATATATATATATATATATATATATATATATATTCCGTAAATACTTTTCTTACTATGTGTATATGAGAAAAGTATTTACGGAATATGACGAAACTTTCTCTTGTTATTTGTCGTAAGATATATTGATAAATTTAATAATTACTACTTATCACTATTTTACATAAGCAATTGAATTATCTTCTTTTTTGTTTCCAGTCCACAAATTTTGTGTTTTAATTTTAATTGTTAATATATACATATACGTATACAATATATATATATATATATATATATATATATATATATATATATATATATATATATATATATATATATATATATATATATAGAGAGAGAGAGAGAGAGAGAGAGAGAGAGAGAGAGAGAGAGAGAGACGAAAGATTCAAAACTTGGATATATAGAGAAAAATATAGATAAGATTTAACAAAGATTAAATCTCGTTTCAATGGCTAGTTTAGTGACTTTTTATTATTTTATTGAAATTAATTACTTATTCTCACCGGAAAATATTGGATAAGAAGGTTATCGTTCTCATTTAATATGTGAGGGGGATATTGTTTCCCAATCCTTAAATGTTAAGGGGGTAAAGTGGGATCCACTCTTATGTTCGTATAGTTCAAATTGATTTTGAAGCAGTTAAACTTTAAACAAAAAATTATGAATTTGAATTTTGTCTCTTAAAATTTGCTACCTGTGCACTTGGACGGAATATTCTAGTAGTAGCAGGAGTAATATATCATCTACTGAGGAGCCTTTCTATTCGACAAAAAAGTAAACTTATTTTCACTTCTATATATTCTTTTAAAATATATATTTGTTACATACTATTTCTGCGTTTTACTTATACTTTATAAACTTGAAATGAAAACTGTAAAAGTTATATAGTGTGTCCTGATACTTTAAAATATACTCTTTCAAATATTTCGACTCCACTCCCGCCTTTTAAAAAAGAGATACAGTACGTTTTATTTCTTTTTTGTTTTACAAGTGCTATCTTGTCTTACTTTCTAGTTTAACCCTTATTTTTGAGAAAATGATCAATATGCGAATAGTCCCCTGTATTTGAGATTTGCTCTAAAATAGTTCTTTTAGAAAATATACTTGAGCATTTTTAGTCCTCCTATACTGAACACCTTTTCGTCTCCGTTATTTATATACGTAACACAATAGCAATAACTATTTTTGAAGGAACTGGCTCTAAGAAGCACTTGAGCCTAAGCCCGTCAACCGGTCCGGTTTAACCGGTTCAAACCGGTAACCGGACCGGTAAAATCGGAACCGGTAGGATCGGTTAACCGTTTATTTCTTACCAGTCCGGTTCCGATTTTTTTGAAACCGGAACCGGACCGGTAAAACCGGTGAAATAAAAAAAAATTTATAGTTGTTGGCTGCTAATGGCTGTTCATTATTGGACCGTTGGCAACGGCCCATTTGCAAAAATGGTCGTTGCCAAACGGCCATAAACTCAATTTTGGCCCCCCCAACCCCGCAAACTTTTATTTTTTAACACTTTAACCCATCCCCCACCCCTATATAAACTCTTCTTCATTTTCATTTTAATCCACACCAATTCACTCTTCTCTTTCTCTCAAATCTCAATCTCTCAATTATAGTTACTTTGCAATAATTAGCCACTTTATATTTCTCTCAAATAAATATTACAAAGTCTTATTATAGTTTCAATTATTAATTTTGTAATTATAATATTGTTGGTGGAGTTAGTGATTTTGCAACAATCCGAAGTAGCTTTGGTGGATTTGCAATTCTAGCCGCCTTCACTTTGTTGGAAATTAATCCGGCAATTTGGCACCTTCGTTCCAACTCTATCTTTATTTTTCGCAATTTAATTTATGCAATTTAATTCTAGCAATTTAATTTGTTGCAATTTATTTTCTTGTGATTTAAATTAATTCTATTTAATAATGTCAAAGAGATTTAGACGTGGTGCCGGTAGTAGTAGTGGTAGTGTTAGGGGTGGGCTTAATGAGGAAACATTTGTGGAAGAAACACCTAATTTAGGTATTGATGTTGGTGAAAATAATTCACTTTTAGGTCATAAGCCAATGCAACAACATTTTACCGACACTTTTCATGAAATTGATAATGATGATGAAACACAACCCCCCGAAAATCCCATAGGAGATACATGTCCTGCACAATCACATACACAAGACAAACCGCCTAGAACTCGTAAGCCAACCGCTAAAATTTGAAAATTTATGACTAAGGATAGGAAAGCCAAACAACTGAATGTACCATATGTGGACAAGTATTTGCTTTTAGGTAAGGAACTAGTAAAGATGGTGGAACGGGTACACTAAATAATCATATAAGACTTAAACATATGGAAGTTTGGGGAGAGCAAACGGGTTCAAATGTGGGGGGTATTCAAATGACGATAGATCCACGAACTGGTAGAAATTTTAAGTATGACAAGAAAAAAGAGCGTGTAGAAATAGCTAAAATGGTAACTTATGATTGTTTACCATTTTCCTTTTCCTCGGGTTTGGGCTTTGTTACTTACATTCAACGTTGTTATAATCCGTTATTTGAGGGTATTCCTAGAAGTACTTGTAGATCGGATGTTATAGATTTGTATAAAAAATATAGATTTTACTTGCGCCATGTATTGAATTCTTTAAATTGTAATGTTTCTCTTACCGCTGATTTGGGTCTTAGTCTTAACAAGTTAGAATTTTTTGCTATTACATGTCATTGGACTGATGACAATTGGGTTATGCAAAAAAGAATTATAGTTTTTTTATATGATGAAGGAAAAGGTCGTCACGATGGAAAATTTTTAGCAGATTCAATGTCTACTATAATGAGATTTTTTAATATTTATAGAAAAACACTTTGTATTACTTTAGATAATGCTTCTAATAATACCAAGGCAATTGGTCTTTTAAAAAGAGAAATAAACCCTCCGCTAAGAAATATTTTTCATGTAAGATGTAGTTGTCACATTTTAAATTTAATTGTTAAAGATAGTCTTGTGTGTTTTGACGATTCTATTCAAAAAGTTAGAGATGCGGTTGCGTTTCTTTTTTGTAATGCTAATAGGGCAAGACTTAGAGATTTTAAGAATGCTTGTGTGGAAAATAACCTTAGACCTAGGAAAATTCAAGTAAAAATTGAGACTAGGTGGAACTACACTTACATTATGCTACAACAAGCATATGAGTATAAGATTCCCATACAACAAGTTAACAACAAATATAATACTGATAGTGATGATTGGTTAAATTTTTCGCATTGGGAAGATGTTAAAAAATGTGTTGATGTCACGACCCAACCCCGTAGGCCGTGACTAGTGCCCGAGTTGGACACTCATACATACCTGTTAACTATAATCATCTACAGCTAGCATAGCAAGAACTTATTTATATAAAGGCAGGACGTTATTTTAAAGCTGTCGTATATATGCATATCAAAGCCACCTGTCTCTTGAGGAGTTACAACTTTCCACAGTTTATATCGCACATAAGCCGGCAAGGCTGTCATATATAGGGGAACGTCCCAGTAATACATAAGCCAACAAGGCTACCATTTTACACAGCATCCCAAACATATATATATACGCAAGCCAACAAGGCTTCCACTACGAATGGGTACGCCCCAAACATAAGTCATGTCCACACAACGAAACAACAACTATATACAGACCCACATATATGTCTACAGACCTCTAAGAGTAACGACAGTATCATATGACGGGACAGGGCCCCGCCGTACCCTGAACAAACACATATACATACAACAAGGAGGATCGATACCACAAGGCTAGGCTCCGGAACAAAGGAGCACTCCAAAATAGCTGAATAGATATCCTATGCTGGCGGATCTCCGAAACGAGCATCTGTACCTACAGGCATGAAACGCAGCCCCCCGAAGAAAGGGGGTCAGTACGGAATATGTACTGAGCATGTAAAGCATGAAATATAGTAACTAGGATCATACTGAGACAAGGAGTGTAGGACCCAGTGCAACAACCAGAAGACCATAAGACTTACCTTCGAACATAAATCATGTGTGTCAACATCATACCCATATCATTATAGAGTTTATTAATCATAGCTAAATAATCATTCTTTATATAAACATATATAACGTGTCCCGGCCCTCTAGTGAGGGGCTCGGTAAATAAAATCATCATATACATGTACATATAACGTGTCCCAGCCCTCTAGTGAGGGACTCGGTGAATAATGATCATATGCCATCCTGGCCACCATCCCCATATCATCATGTCATCATACCATCATATATATATATATATATAACGTGTCCCGGCCCTCTAGTGAGGGACTCGGTGAATAATGCAGTGGATCTGCGCACGAAAACATGTCCTGGCCCGGGACTCAGTGAAGGATGTAACGGTAAGCACGAGCAGAGTGATAAGCAACCATATACATACAAATCATCTTTTGAGACTCAATAGATAAGTAAACTAATCAGCTCTCAAGTATCAGGATAACAATCATATTAAGTTCTTTCTAAATGTCATTACGAACTATAACAAGGAACGTTTCAGGGATCATATACATGTATCAAATTAACATGAGATAGCTTATGAAAGTCAAGGACACCTCTAATTATGGAATTCTTTAAGAGTAGAAACTTCTATACATCATATATTTGTCAATCATATAATAGACTCGAGGCAATAGCTCGACTATCCTGAAAGTTCTAACATCAAGAAACGAATAAAAATCATGAGTCATGCTTGGAACTAGAGAGTAGAATTACCCCAAGGCTCATATCATATCTTACTTACATCTAGGACATGCCAAAAGAAAGAAGGGATAGGCTTTACATACCTTTAGCATTTAGTCGTATTATAACTCATACACGCTGCCCAATAGTACCTTATCCTATATTAAGATATCAAGAGCTACGATTAGGCTACGGGGGAATTCAATACGTATTCCAACGTTAATAATCCCTTTTAAACAATTTGACGACGTTTCGTTCGTATTCAAACCAACTACTACCATTAAGCCAATATTGCTAGTCATGCATTCAAGTGTCAACCCAAGACTATTTAAACATGACGCGAGGGAACTTCGGACAACCCGTACATTATTCAAAACAGCCCGACCAACATACCATACAACTCGCAATCTTCCAACTTCAACCAAAATAACAACAACACGTTTAGCAACATTGTTTATATAATCGCAAGAAACTATATTAACAACATACTAATTTCTACAACAGCCCTTAACGACTTCAACTCCAATTTTTAACTATCAATATCCTCATTCTTATTTTAGAACCCATGACAACAACAATCAACATTCAAAATAAATTAACCCATCCTCTTTTACTAAAACAGTCCACGGTTTGGACTGTTTTCCTACTTCAACATATACCATTTCTTTTACACCTCAAACTCACATATTCACGACGCATACAATGCACCACAACGTCTATAACAACAACAACTAAGGCATCAAATAAATCAGTCCACTAATTCTCCTAAACCAGCCCCTACACGGCCTCAACATAACCACAACAACTTCATGATTTTCATTCGTTTATTCATACTACAACACATTCAATCCATCCTCAATATATGTACAAGAAGATTAAACATTACTTCATATAAGCCTATCACACACGGCTCACTTTAAACTTCAACAACAACAATCCAATACATGCACAATTATATACATTCAATTCACCATAAAACAAATGAAAATGATCAACTCTTACCTTGAATACTTGGCCTTTCAACTTGTCCTCAATTTGTACCTTGACTTTTAACACTTGTTCTTGCTAATTCAATGGATGCTCCACGTTATTATACACCTCCTAAGGAGTTGAATTGCTTGAGAAACTTAATTTTTTTTTATCAATTTGCACTCTTCATTCTCGGCCAGCCATGGCCGAGACTCTCCCTCTCTATCTCTTAATTTCTTAGCCTTTGAGAAGATGCAAAATGACTTAGTAGTTGAAGTGTGAATCAACATTTTAGTATATATATATGCAGTCCATGGGTTGGACATGTGTCCCACCCATTGTTTAAGCCAATAACATTTGGCCAACTCACGGGTGGGGCCCACACGGCCACTTGTGGCTAATTAATGAAGTGATTAAATTTTAATCCCACTTAATAATCTAATCATGGTAAATTAATCCCAAATTTCCATTAATATTTCTATACCAAATAAAATTTATAGGCAACTTGTGACTTGAAACAAAATCAGAAGTTAAAAGTCTCTACCTCGTACCTCAAAATAGTCTTGTCTTTAATTTGTCGCGTTTAGCTTAAAATATCCCAATGTATAAAAATACGGGATATAACAGGACCGGGTAGAGACTTTTCAACTGTTATATCCCGTATTTTTATACATTGGGATATTTTAAGCTAAACGCGACAAGTTAAAGACAAGACTATTTTTGTTTTGGACACTTTGAACCGGACCGGTTCCGGTTTGGGGTCTCAAACCGGTAAACCGGAACTGGTTAAACCGGAACCGGTGGCCGGTTCCGGTTTTTTAACCGGAAACCGCCAGGTTCCGTAACCGGTTACCGGTCCGATTCCGGTTAAACCGGTTGACGGGCTTACTTGAGCCATTTAAGTTTTTTAAAACTAACCATTTGGAAGGATTCATTTTTCCTAATTTGTATCTTGATAAAAAAAACCCAAACTTAAGAATTTCACTAGCAAAGAGGTTTGAGGGTTTGAAGAAAAGAAATGAACGCTAATCTTTTATCTTTTCTCTATTTAAATAAACATTGGTTCCTTCTCTATTTCATATAATTGATGGTTAAAAAATAGCATTGTGGGTTCAATTAGCTTGAATGTGGTTCTTTTTCTCTTACGGGACAAATGAAGGGGTCATTTTGCTGCTGGTTAGAGTTATGTAGATATTAGTAATGCGAGAATTAGCTTTGCAGGAATTAGTTATGAAGGGATCAGTTATTTAAGTATTAATTGCTCCATTTTCTACTTGACATAAAATAATATATAAATTGACTCATAACTTATAATGTTTTAATTATGTGGGATTGCAAATGATAATCAAAACACGAACTTAATGTACTAAATTCTATATAAAATAATGGCTAAAGTCATAGGCAGACCCTCAAACTTGTCCATATATTCCACTTAGACCCCTCAACTGAGCAGCGTACCATATGAACCCACAAATTTTATTGTGCCATTTGGACATGTCGGGCCAACTGGTTAAAATAAGACTTATGCGTGTTGACATGCGCTGCCTACGTGTATAAGCCTCCCAATTACATTTTTTCACATCAATTAATACGCCACATACGCACCGGCCAACCCATTTTCAACCAATTGAACCGGTTTATTTTTTTACCCAAATATATCAAAACCCAATCATATTCCCTCGGTCAAAATCCATTTCTCTTCCAAATATTATCAAACCCTAAATTCATCTATTTCCACTGTAGAATTCGACATAGTGTTTAAAGTTCCACCCAATTCTAACTCATACGATGTTAGTTACCCCCAAAATAAACCCTTAGTTCATTTTTTTTTCAGTTGCTTGATTTTGTGTGTTGGAGTCTTAGTTTTCTGTGGGTTTTGAAGGTTATTCTGTGTATTATGTTCATTCCATTTCTTTAAAAAGCAACTTTTGCTTTAGCCTTTTATCATTGTGGAAATATTTAGTGGATGGTATTGTTGTTATTTCGTGCAAAATTAGGATTTTTTAAAACAATTGGCAATCTTAAAATGTAGATATGTCAAATATTATTGAGGTCCATTTTCACCATGGTGGTAACTTTACAATGGGCCCTAACCCCAAATATGTAGATGAGAAGGATGTTGCAATTGTTGATATTGATAAAGACCACTTCTCTTTATTCGAGCTACTGTTTTATACAAAAAAAAAAAAAAAAAAATTGGATATAATTTAGTGGGTGGTTTCTTTTACATGACTTGATAAATAAGTAAAACTTTTGTCCAAGTGATGACTGATGGATAATTGTTAGATGTTGTGAGTGGTTTGAAACTTGGCGATGTGTTACATTTTTATATTTCACAGTGTGTGAAAACCCTGAGGTGGTGGAACATGTGGGCCTTACTGGTCTTATTTGTGGGTTAGAGGTAAATGATGCATCTAGGACAACAGATGTGGCTTTTGACACTGATATAAATACTGGGGTTGGAGAAAACATAGAAAACCCTAAAGAAAGAGAAGAAGCTGTTGTAAATGCTCCTAGTGTTGAAGTGGTTGAAGAGAGAGGGTCTGTAAATGTTCCTAATGTTGAAGAGAGAGGGTCAACTGTTGAGGTTGAAGATGAAGTGAATGATGAACAAACTGATGATGGAGACTCATTTTTGGCTAGTAGTGAGTTAGATCTAGATAAAATACTAGATGAAGATGATAGTAAAGCTAATGAAAAGTTAATTTCTTTGAGGAATGAAAGGAGAAGTAAATCGAAAGCAAATACCAAGGAGAAAGGAACTGTCACGACCTAACCGGAGGGCCATGACGAGCACCCGGTGCTAACCCACCCGGGCACCTCCTAGCATACTCTCATAATCACATCTAGGTGAGCCACATGGCTTATTCTTAATTCCTATACATCGATAATATTAATCTCGTTGGGCCACAACACATTCATATCATCATCGACAACAATGCCCATATCCATATACACAAGCCGACAAGGCTATCAAAATGATATACAAAATATGAGCCGACAAGGCTGCAAGACATCTATCCATACACAACTATCTACGAGCCTCTAAGAAGAGTATGTCACATCATATAGGCGGGACAGGACCCCTCTATGCTTATGTGTATGTACACAAAATAATAATACCCAAAAGTTGTAGCTTCGGATGAAATGGAGCTCCTCTATGCAGTCCCTGAACAAGAAATCTATAGATCAAGCCTGTCTCCCTGTCCACCTGCGGGCATGACGCAGCGTCCACAAACAAAATGACGTTAGTACGAATAATGTACTGAGTATGTAAAGCATAATCAACATCATAGTAGGAGCATAAGAGACAACATAAGAAATAGCATAAGATATAGCGTAAGATGGGAGAATCAAATAGAGTCATTTGTACCTCTAGTGGCCTTCATCATATCTACTTACTTGTCTTTCATAGGGACCTTCCATTTCTAATGCTTACTCATGCATCTATACATACATATACACATTCGTATTCGTATTTATACCCATATCATACCCGACCATGAGGGTTCGGTGGTTCACATACCCTGCCATGACAAGGCTTGGTGATTATACATACTTGGCCCTACCAAGGCTCAGTGTTATCCGTACCCAACTGCAGTGGTGTGAGCGCAATAGGTATCATACCCGGCCATGTAGCTCGGTGTTACATAATAGTCATACATACTTAGACGCATATACATAAGAGTCCATAAGTATCATCAATATCATTACTATCATCGTTTTCGTTACATCTATCCTTAGAGGATCAACTATCACATAAGGGAAGCAATAGAGTCGCGAAAGCATCGAGGATCATGAGCTTTAGTAATCTTAGAAATAGAGTCACTTAGAAGACATTATGGGACTCATGAAAGAATATACATCAAAGGAACCATGCCTTAATGAAAGAAGGGTTAGCCTTACATACCTCTTCGTCTTCTTAACTACTTAACGTTCACCGTCGTAGCTTGAAAAATCTACATTAGAAGGATTCACACTATGGTTAAGCTTTAATGACACTCTTAGATTCAAACTAGAATAATTCATGATCTAATGAAAATTGGGCAGCATTTCCCCTATTTCGTCAACTTCCACCATATTACAAAACAACTCTCAACAACCACAATAACATCCACAATATCATACTCAATTAATCACATTCCATTAAGCCTTCAAAATTCATCCTTATGTTCAACTTATACCAACACCTTCACACCCATTTTATCACAATTTCATACAATGCTTCCTTATCACTATTACTACCATCCATAACAAAATTATATCCATATTATACTAAGAATCATGACTCAAGTTAGCTTACTACTCAAAAACATCATAAAAGTTACACTTAACCCTCATTTTCTACTTTCTTCTTTTACCCAAGTTCTTCAACAACCAAGCATTTATGATAACATGAAATAAGCGTGAAAACTAACCTTTTATCTCATGGGAATGAGCTTTGGAGCAGCTCTCAACTTAGGTGAAAATCCTAGCTTCAATGCTCAAGAATCGCTTGTAGTCTACTAACCGTAGGAAGCCTTCTAACACATGAACACTTTGATTCTCGCCTCTTGATCTTTGTTTTCTCTTGGATTGGAGTGAAATATGCTTGGAGAAGGGTTTTGGGCTCTCAAGACTTGTGGAAAATGAAAAATTAAATAAAGGAACAAGAGCCCTCTATTTATACAAAAATAGAAAAATCAGCCCGATGGACTTATACGGTCCGTAAACTATTATACGGTCCGTATAAGTGGACCGTATAACACCTTCAAGAAAATGACCCTTTCTGTAAATGTCATGTTATACGTACCCTCCTTATAGGAACCGTATAAAGTTATACGGACCGTATAAGTGGTTGTATAACTCCCAGTTGTGCGAAACTTTATCTCGTTGATTCGTTTGACTTCCAATCCTCGTGGAACCTGCTTGGCATTTACATAATACTTCATTAACCATATAGTAGGCCCTATAGCAGCCTCTCAAGACATCACCAAATAAATATTAGCTCACTCATTGTGAGAACCTTTCCGAACATGACTTATATTCCACTTCCTTCAACGAACTAAAGCTCATCTATTCGTACAACTTCAAAATCTTATGGTATGCACCTTAAGCTATCTAATACCTTCCTTAATCTCGTAAGGATTTCATAATCACCCTAAACTCACATTGATCTACTTTCAGGGCACAAATCAGAAATTTTCCGAGGTGTAAAAGGAACCTACTGTCACTGTTGAGGTACCCCTAGGTGAGGGAAAAATAGATAGGGGTTTTGAAGATATTGGAAAGAACAAGGCCTCCAACTACAATGGATGCTTAGCAGGGGATGAGCAGTATATTGATAGTTCTGTTGAAGAGCAGGGGTGTGCAGAAACCGGTTTAACCAATAAACCGAACCAATAAAAACGCTATTGGTTTATCAATATCAGTTTATTGGGTTAACGGTTTTGTAAAAAAATTTATTGGGTTATCGGTTCGGTTTTCGATTTTATGAATTTAGCTAATGGTTAAACCGATAACCCAATAAGCTTATATTAAAATTATATTTTTATCCCTAATTAGATATTAGTGTTGTTTAAATATTAATTTGTAAATACAAACCCTATTTCTAAATGACTTACCATAGTTAATATTCTCTCAGTTGTAATTAATATTAATATTCTCTCAATTCCCAATTCCCAATTCTCAATTCTCATACGAAGTTACAACGATGCCTCTCTACCTCTCTCCTTGTCTTCTCAAACGAAACTAGGGTTTGGAGTTCTCTCAGTTTCAGGCTATATAGTTGAACTTTTTCAGGCTTTCAGCCTTTCAGGTACTTTCGACACCTTATTCTGTTATTTCCTTTATTCTGTCACTTGGATTGTGAAATATGGCCGAGTACAAGAGTGGGAATCAACTCGGTGGACTGCAACTTGGTGATTGTGATCGTTAAAAGCATGATATATCAAAGTTTGGTTATAAATATCTCACAATATGGCCATTAGACACAGTACAATACATATGCTATTATGCAACATAATGCTTATAATTTCATAAAATTTGTTCTTGATTCTCTGTTTGTAATATTTCTTGTATCATATTGATGTTAAAATAGTAACAATGTAACATATTATGAATCGTTTTAGGCATCCGTTTCTGACTAACAATTCTGATTTCTGAGTCCAACCCGTAGCACCATCTCCTCAAAGCTCAAGGAGGTATCATTTGTAATTTCACTGTTTAGAATGCATTATGATTTGACAATTTGCTGCTTGATTGTTGTTTACAAATCACATTTTAAAGTGACACAAACACATGGCTGAAAATATTACAATTGATAAGGTGGTCAATGGAAGTAAGGCTTCTAATTCAAATGCTACGAGTCAAATACAACCGGTAAGGCAAGAAAGGAAAAAGAGGTCTCGTGCATGGGAAAATTTTGGACCATTTGTTGATAAAGACGGGAATAAGAAATCAAAGTGCAAGCATTGCGGTGCAACTTATCATTCTGACTCTAAAAATGGTACGACGGGAATGCTTACTCATTTGTTAACATGTCCAAAAATGCCTAGATATGTTCCTAAAAGTCAAAAGGAAATAGGATTTCAACCTGTTCCAGGGGGTGCTATGGATGATGCAGTTGTTTTTTCTTGGAAGTTTGAGCAAGAACAATGTAGGAAGGCTTTATGCCGCATGGTGATTATTGATGAACTTCCCTTCAAGTTTGTTGAGAAGGAAGGTTTTAGAAGCTTTATGAAAGTAACACAACCTCATTTTAAGATTCCTTCTCGTAACACTGTGACGCGGGATTGTTTAGATCTTTTTAATGAAGAAAATAAGAAGTTGAGGAGGTCTTTTAAAGAAGCACAACAGAGAGTGTGTCTTACCACCGATACTTGGACCTCTTTACAGCGTATTAACTGTGTATTAACTATATGTGTCTCACTGCACATTGGATTGACAGTGAATGGATTATGCATAAGAGGATTCTTAATTTTTGTTATTTCTAGCCATAGAGGTAAAGATATGGCTAATGAGATTAGTAAGTGTTTACGTGAATGGGGCTTAGATAAAAATCTTACTATCACAATTGATAATGCTAGTTCAAATGATGTGACTGTGAAAGAATTGTCAAAGCAATTCACTAAACGGGGGACTAATTTTATGAATGGAAAGCACCTTCACGTGAGGTGTATGGCTCACATTATAAATGTTGTTTCCCAATATGGTATGAAAGAGGTTGTTTTTTCTATTGAACGGGTTAGGCAAGCAGTAAGATGTATTAGGCAGTCTCCTGCGAGGTGGCAAAAGTTCCAAGAATGTTGTGAAGCTGTTGATATCAATTGTAAAAAATCTTTATGTTTGGATGTTTCTACGAGGTGGAACTCCACCTACTTGATGTTGAATAGGGCTATTTAGTATGAGAATGTTTTTCGAATTATACTGATCATGATATTGACTTATCGCATTATCTTGAGTTTGTTGATTATGAAGATAGAACTCATGCAGGTACACTTTTGAGTAATGATTGGGAGCATGTAAAGAGAGTTGCAAAATTGCTTCAAATATTTTATGATCTTACTGAAAAGGTATCTGAATCACTTTACGTCACATCAAATTTTCACTTTCTTAAAATTTGTGAAGTTGCTTGTTATTTGAAACAATTGATATCCAGTGAAGATGTTTTTTTGGGTTCAATTGCAAAGAATATGAAAGAAAAATTTGACAAGTATTGGGGTAATCCAGAAAAAATGAATAAGATGATTTTCATTTCTTGTGTTTTGGATCCTCGTCACAAGCTAGTTTCGGTTGGTTTTGCACTTAAGAGGATGTTTGGGGAAATAGAAGGACCAGTTATAGAGAAGGAAGTGAATAACTACATGACTTCATTGTTTGGTGAGTATGTAAAGTCTCTTTCAAAAGATAAGGGCAGTCAACTCACTTCATCTTTATCTAGCTCTTCATTTGAAACTTCTTGTTCACTGCCTTCAAGTTCAGGTAGTACTATCCAATCGATAGGATCTTTAGGGTCATTCATGGATGATCGAATGAAACTGTCACACCCCACCCTTGGTAAGGCGTGATTGGCACCCGACACATTATAGGAACCGAGCGAACCAACTTACAACTTACATCCTTCGTGTCTCAAATGGAAACAATAAGATCAAGAGGCTAAATATGAACATAATATCATGCATAAGTAAATTTACAATAGACCCATGATGCCGACATTACTACTGTCACACTATGACTAAGCTGTACACAGGAACTGTCTGCAAAGCCTCTATGAACATGACTGAGGTATACAGGTCAGGACAGAGCCCCCGACGTACCCTTAACACAATTCATATATATATATATATATAGACTCCGACTCGGCAATGCTCCAGGAAGAAGTGGAGCCTCCATTCGAGACCAATACCTGAAGGCAGCCTACGATGAAAGATCCTAGTCTCGTCTATCTACACCTGTGGGCATGAACGCAGCGTCCACAAGAAGGGACGTCTGTACGAGCAATGTACTGAGTATGTAAGGCATGAATAGTAACATAGTAAGAGATACCCAATATGGAAAATAATATAATAAACGTATGAAGATAAAGTAATATAAAAGAGATCAATATATGCCTCTGAATGCCCTTTTTAAGGCGAATGTCGTGCATGCTTAGCTTTTAAAGAAAACCTTTTCCATACATATCCATATATAATATCTCGTCCGGTCGTTAAGGCGCGGTAATACATATATATACACATAGCATCTTGCATGGTAGTATCTTACCCGGCCATGTAGGCTTGGTGTCATCTTACCCGGCCCTTTCGGGACTCGGTGTTATCTTACTCGGCCATATAGGCTCGATATTATCTTGGCTCGATATTATCTTACTCGGCCATATAGGCTCAATATTATCTTACTCGGCCATATAGGCTCGATATTATCCCCAGTTGATCAGTGGGATGCAATGCATACATACATACATACATACACATAAAAATACATAAATGAAATCAACATCATCATTAACATTACCATTGTCACTATATCATTCCTTGAAGAATCAACCATCGTAAGATGAAATCGATAATGTCACGGGAGTCTCGATAATCCTAAACTTTAGTAGCACTAAAAATAGAGCCATTATCTTCGCTATATCTTACCTCGAAGGAACGAATGACACGAGGTGATACCATCAATAATAAGTAAGATCAAAGGATTCATGGAATGACTCAATAATCTCATAATGCTCTCAAATCATAGCCTCAGAGTTTCTAGAAGAGAATCATCATCATCGTCACAATCATCATAGAACATTTTTCATTTAACATCATAAGAAGCTTTAAGAGTCATGAACTTCTAGCTTTTGAAAATAAGAAGGTTATGAAAACATTTATGAAATCGTACCATAACTTAGGAATCATGTCTTTGAAAGAAATGGACGAGCCTTAACATACCTTTTTGATCGCCTTAACTTTAACTACTCAACGCTTGTCCTCCCAGGCTCGTAAATCTATATTCAAGAAAAATTTATACTATTGTTAGACCCACCTTTATACGCTTGTCTTAGTCCTTCAAATAAATCTTTCTAGAATCTGCCAAAATTTCGGCAGCATCTCCCCTGTTTATATGCCTATCCCAAAATCTCAATTCAGCAACCAACAACAACAACAACAATATTATCAACACCAAAATATTCCATAAACATCCCACACGATGTTTTATCCAATTTCTCAACCAACGACTTTACTATACAACAATTTCATCACTCTATCTTCGTAAATAAACCAAAAGTAATATTAATAAAGAGAGATCCATACATTATTTTTGTTAAAACAGTGATATCTCCAATATCCACCTTGAATCCACCACAAAACCATACTAGAATTACATCTATGTGTTTATCCGAGCTTCGATTAATACTCCGTCACTTGAAAATTGCTTACTTTTTGTTTCCCTTTCTCTCTCTCTCTCTTCAATTTCTGGAAATTTCTAGCAAAATCTGATGGAAAAAGGGGGTTATTACCATTTATATAAGGGTCAAATTCGGGTCGGGTTCACTGTAGTTTTTTACTGTAGCAGGCCGGTACTGTAGCGGTACTGTAGCACGCGTTTCTGCTCTATCAGCTGAACTTGTAACGTCCATAATTTTCCACTCCGATGTCCTATTAACGATCAGTTTGTTGCGTTGGAAACTAGACTCAACGAACTTCATTTTAGGATTTTTTTTTTCACCTTAAAACACTTCATATGCTAAGAGATATTCATCCCCCAAGTTAGACCAAAATTTTCACACAAAACATTACCCATCCTTTCTCCAAAGTCGTACTACTTCATTTCTTCCACTCATTTCCTTATAAAACCTTCCGGTATACCATATATACATCCTTCAATCATTAAATATACTTAATAATGCTTGATCCTTATATTCCAAAGTGGTTTTACTTAACCCTAACTCAACGTACTTATGTTTCAAATTTGATAACTGCTCTTCGAAAATACGGGGTGTAATAGAAACATAAATCTGGAAATGGAGCAGCGGATTCTAAAACAGAATTGGAAAAATATCTTAGTGAAGAAAATGAAGTTGAAAGGCCTAACTCTAAGATCTTGTCTTAGTGGAAAATAAACTCACCTCGATTTCCTGTTCTTGCTGAGATGACTCGGGATGTGTTAGCTATTCCTATTTCAAGTGTGGCATCCGAGTATGCATTTAGTACCGGAGGACGTATTTTGGATTCATTTAGGAGTTCATTGACTCCTAAATTGGTGCAAGCTCTAGTGTGCCTTCAAGATTGGATTCGGAGTAAAAAACAACATGTGAGTGTTGAAGAAGATCTAGATAACCTTGAGCAGCTTGAATAAAGTAAGAATGTTTTAATTATATATTTTTTTGTATTGTTATTGTAAATAGTTGTTAAACAGCTTAACATTTTTGTGACTGATCAACATAAATTCCTTTAGATTTGGCCAACACTAGCATTCTTGATGATTGACGTGGAGCGGTGGAGTCGGAACTCTTCATTTTTGCACTTGGATCTGGTATGCAGTACTAGTTAGATCATATCTGCAATAATCTTTCCTTTTTATTTCTATTGCACTCAATTATATTTGTAAAATAGGAACCAAAACACTGTGTTCTGCTTTGGAAACATTTTATATCTCATTTAGGTGTTTAATTTTGTGCATCTCTAGTTATGTCTTAACTTTAACAAGGTACTAAAGAATATAAAATAGTCTTATAGATTTTAGTACCAGTATGTATCAAGCAAAAGCTTACTTTTAGTCCACCACTAATACCTAGCCTGTAGTTTCAATAGTCTGTTTCAGTTAAACATTTAATTGTTCTGTTTTGGTATAAAAAGAACAAGCTATTTCACACCAAAGAGGAAAAAATGAATGATTTCACTGGACATTGTAAAAAGTTAAAAAGGAAAATAGTAGTACTAGTTAGATTAGCATAACTGGTACAATGAAAAAGAATATTGACACCAAAAGTCTCCATAAGGGTTGGTGTAACTTCTTATTCTATCACATGGTTAATCTAGGAGCTTGATTTGGCTGCAATACCTAGCTTGAATGAAAATTTAGTATTTCATATGGTGTCATATAACTGATTATATTTCTCTGCATTTCAGATGAATTAGCTGTTCATTTTTAAAGGTGCTGGTTAGTGTTGCTGTAGTTTTTTGGATCTTAGAAGTTGCTGGCTTGGTGTTGCTTCCTGTTGCTTACTGCTTTATTTTGTATTTTATAGTTTTGTTTTGCATTTTATAACTTGTCTTGCAGGTGGTGTTTTCTTTCCGAAGAAGTTAGCCTTTTTTATGAACAAATGAACTATGAACTGCCTTGTTTTGTTTCTGAAATTTTCCTACAATGCATTTTATAGCTTTTGTCTTGTAATTTGTGTCAAATTTATGCATAAAGGCAGTGTATAACTGTATATATGAACAAATGAAAACAAGATAAAGCAAAAACAATAAAATAGCAGAGCATTTTCTTATTGGTTAAACCGAAAACCGAACTGTTAAGAACCAAAAATCGATAAACCGAAAACCGATAACAAATATCTTATCGGTTTGATTTTGGTTTAGCATATTTACAAACCGAAAACCGATAAACCGAACCGTTAATTCACAAAATCGAACCAAACCGACCGATAAGCACCCCTACTGAAGAGTATAGTGAAGATTCAGATGATGAGTTTGAAGTGGATGCTGAATTTGGTGTAGACTTGCCAAGTAGAAGGAAGAGCAACAAATTAAGGTATGTTCCAGATTGTGTGGTTAGTATTTTTGAGCTAGGCATGGTATTTGAGAATGTTGAAGTATTTAGAAAGGCAGAAGCTAATTATGTTGTTGGATACCATGTTCAGTTGAAACTTAAACCAAATGAGCAGAAGAAGGTAAGGTGTAGGTGTAAATCCAAGATTTGTAATTGGAGGTTGTATGCTAGTCTTGATAAAAAATCAAGGGATTTTATGGTGAAAACTTACCATCCAATTCACAAGTGCACTCCACTTAACAAGAATAAGATGTGCAATGCTAAGTTTATATCCAACAGATTTAGAGATATGATCACTTCTCAACCTAATATTAGAATTTGGGAAATTCAGGACTTGGTTAGAGACCAGTTAGGGTTGTATGTTGGTAGAACTATATGTTATAGGGCAAAACAAATAGTGCTTAATAAGCTTATGGGGGATTTGAGGGAGGAGTTTGCAAGACTTTGTGATTATGTAGAACAAATCCATTTGAGTAATCCTGGCAACACTTGCATAGTGAAAACAAACAGAGGAAGTCAGTCTGGAGTGAATTTGTTCAAGTATTTTTATGTTTGTTTTGATGCAATGAAAAGGGGCTGGTTAGAGGGATGCAGGAAAATTACTAGGTTTGATGGTTGCTTCCTAAAAGGTGCATGTAAGGGTGAACTTCTGGTGGCTGTTGGAAAAAATGGGAATCAGTAGATGTTTCCCATTGCTTGGGCTATCATTGACGATGAGTCAAAAGAGACATGGACATGGTTTATTCATAACTTAATCAATGATTTGGGGTTGGGAATTGGAGATGGAATTACAATAATGTCAGATATGCAAAAGGTAATTTTACTAACTGTTTTTGCATTTTTTACCTTGTTTTTTTGCATATATACTAACTGTACTTGTTGTGTTGTGTCGTATTGTAGGGATTGTTGAGCACCCTTCTAAATCTTTTACCAAATGCTGAGCATAGGAAGTGTGCTAGACACATATGGGCTAATTGGCAGAAAGATTGGAGAGGTGAAGAAAGAAGAAAACAGTTCTGGAGGTCTTTAAAGCATCATTTGAGGTAAAGTTAAGAGAAGAACTTACAAATTAGATAGACTTGGAAAAGACATTTGTGAAAATTTATTGCAATTTAACAAAGAGCACTGGTGTAGAGCCTATTTTAGGGAACACTCTAAGTGTGATATGGTTGAAAACAATATGTGTGAGACCTTTAATTCCTAGATATTAGCAGCTAGGCATAAGTCTATCATTACCATGCTAGAAGAGATTAGGCATAAAGTAATGACTAGGGATGTTGAAATGAGAAGATTTGCTAAGACATGGATTACTGATATTTCACCTATGGCAAGGGTGATGTTGGAAGAAAACAAGAAGTTGTCTAACAAATGTGAAGTGTTGTGGAATGGGCTAGAAGGGTTCGAGCTTAAGGAATATGAATATAGGCTCATTGTACACTTATGGAACAAAACATGCACTTGTAGGCTGTGGCAGTTAAGAGGAATCCCCTGCCAACATGCAATATGTGCATTCTACCATCTAGGGGATGAACCATATAATCATGTGGAACATTGGTATAGAAAGGAGACATTTATGAAGGAATATTCATACTTTCTTGACCTACTGCCCAACATGAAGATGTGGCCTAAGACTAATAACATGAAGATTGAACCTCTAACACCAAAAGTAATGCCAGGCAGACTAAAGGAAAAAAAAAGGATAAAGATGAACCAAGAAAGAAGTATGGCTAGCTGTCCAAAAAAGGTGTGAAGATGACATGTTCAACATGTCACCAACTAGGCCATAACAAAAAGTCTTGTCCAATAACAAGGGTATGCTTTTGTTGATTTATTTCAGTTTTAATACATTATTATTGAGAATTGTTCCTAACATTTGATTTTACTTCTAGGGTGGAAGTAGTAGAGGAAGTGGTGAATCAAGCTCTGCACAGAAAAGGCCTGGAGGAAGTGGTGAATTAATTGGGTTGAAAAGGGGTAGAGGAAGTGGTCAATCAAGTTCTGCACAGAAAAGGCCAAAAAATTCAGGCCTTGGATGCTACATAAACCCAACAACTGGAAAAACTGTCATTAATGTAAGGATTCAAGGTTTACAATCTAGCATTTAGCACTTTGTTAAATTAATCTAATTTATTTTTATGTCAATTACAGCCTGATAGTTCAAGTGAGAGAGTTGTGAGGCATGGGACTATGAGGGACATCAGTGCAGTCAACATTGATCTTAGATTTAAACCTCCTGGTCTGAAGTTCAAAGGTAAAAGTGATGTCACAACTACACAGCTACAACAGCAGTCTAGAAATAGGAGAATATAATCACCAACAAGCCTTCTACCCAACCAACTCCATGAGCAGCAGGCAGCAGTTCCACTACATGTCCAACCCATGCATCCTTTAGCAAGAAACTAGAAGCAAAGAAGAAGCCAATTTTGCAGTTCTAAATGTCTTTTCAAACAATTTGGCAGTTCTGAATGTATTGTGAAATAATTTGGCAGTTGTAGCCAAGTACTTTTATGTCCTTTGCATGTAACTATTATTTTGCATGTAACTGTTATTCTGATGGCTAGCCTATTTTGATTAGTAACAATTTGGCAGTTGTAGCCAAGTACTTCTATCGAATGTAACTGTTATTTTGATTAGTTAAATGGTAGTTGGATGGGGAAGGAGAATGGTTGAATGAATTAAATAGAGTGGTTGAATGGTTGTATGAATTAAATAGATGAGTTGAATGGTTGAATGAAGAGTGATTGAATGGTTGAATGAATTAAAGAGATGAGTTGAATGAATTAAATAGAGTGGTTGGATGGTTTTATTATCACCTATATAAATCCCCATAGTCTTCCATTTTATTCCATCACATGCTCACAAACGACTTCACTCAATAATCTCTCAAACAAAATGCCACCTATCCAACATTACACTATTGCTTGGCTATATACAAAACAATGATTTCGTAAGTCTTTATTTCTTAGTTTTTATTTATTATTGTTTTTGTTATTACTTCTAATACTACTTGTTTGTACAGATTCTTCCAACTATGGATGTTTTTCCACAACTTGACAAGGAAGTCGTTGTTTTATACGACAAAGGCGCTTTCTTCATGAAATACAAGATCTGTTAAAAGGCGCGCCTCAACAATGGATGTAAAGAGTTTGTTGATGCAAAAGGCCTAAGGGAAGGGGATAAGTTGCATTTTCAAGTTTGTGATCTAGAGGATCACCTCCACTTCATTGTTACTAAAGTGGAGAAGACGGAGATCATAGATATTGATTAGGTCGTCTCTTTCTATTTATGAAAAATGATGTTTGGTTTGATTTGTTTTGTTTTCGTTTACTTAATGAAGTATGGTTTTGATTTATGATAGTATCCAAATTTTAGTATTTTATACTTTGCCCACAATATTGAACCAAAAAAATAGACACAACAATATCAAATGTAGTGCATTTTAACCAATATATATTCATTCGATTCATAAAAGTGTCTCCATATACAATTACACAAAATCACAAAATTTGGCCAACTTTGTGAGATTAACCTATACCATAATATACTGCCTAAAATAGTCAAAATGCAGTGCAATTTAACCTATTATAATTACTAAAACTAAACATCATCGAGTACAATTCCAAAATTGGAACCAAATTGCAAACGACAACACTAGACCAAACACCAACTTCTTCCTAGTTCGTCTTGCACGAGCCTTTTCTTCCTCAAAACCTTTAACTCTCTTCAACAACCCATAAATGACTTTATTTGCTTGCTCGAGATGCCTTGGTTCGTACCAATTGAAGTAATTACATCCACCTCTAGCCTTCAAAGAATAAAAAAAAAAGCTTTTTGAATCAATTACGAGGAAGAATTCAGTAATGAAATAACCCATAAATAGTATACGCTTACCTCATCAATTGGGCACGAAAAAATCTCCTTCCGGGATTATTTGGACTCCATGAAATTTTCAATTCGCAAATACGCCCACATCGGCAAAACTCGATTCTTGAAGTGTTAGCCATTGTTGAAGCAAGATTAAAAGCAAACAAGAGAGATAGAGTAGAAAAAAATTAGTAAAACAACAATTAATTTGACTGAAAATTAATAATTTTGGAGCAATAATGGTTTTGGTGTATTTAGGGTTCACTATAATGAATTGGGGAAGAAGAATATATATTTAAAAGTGGGTGGGGCAAATATTACCATTGAAGGGTCCATTTGGCCGTTATTTTTAGTCTAGCTCAGCGTGTTTAAGAGGCTCACGCGTCCACAAATCGGCAAGTGCACGCGTTGTGCCAAGCTGGCTCGACGTGTCCAAATGGCACAATAAAGGTTGTCTTGAAGGGTTCATATAGTACGCCGCTTAGTTGAGGGGTCTAAGTGGAATATATGGGCAAGTTTGAGAGTCTGTCTATGACTTTAGCCTAAAATAATTAAAAAGTTTCAAACATGTTATTCATTATGCTGAATTTATACATGTAAATCTCTTCCTAACAAGCAACCAAATAACCCTTAAGGGAATAAATAGAGAAGTATGTCCTGATTGTTATGAATACACTAAATTGTGGATGTCATAATTAGTATTCCCAGAGGCGGCTCTAAGGCTAGGCCAGTGAGGTCGTTGCCTTAGGCCCTAAAATTTGAAGGCCCCAAATTTACTTATTATTATTATTATTATTATTATTATTATTATTATTATTATTATTATTATTGTTGTTGTTGTTGTTGTTGTTGTTGTTGTATATTTTTATATAAATAATAGTGTAACATAATATTTTTTGTTATTATTAATATATAATTTATATAAATAATAGTGTAACATAATTTTTTATTTATTTTTGTTATTTGATTGAGGTTATTTTATAACAATAAGTTCATAATTTATAATAATTTTCTTCACTTATTAATTAGTATATTTGCTTCACTCTTCGGTTTTAATTTTATCCTTTTTCTATAGGAATTATGTTATATACATCGACAACATAATGAATTTCTTCTAGACCTCAAGGTGGAAATCCACCAATTTATTCTTTGTTCTCTTCTTTCTATATATATTATTTTATTTTATTTTTTGTCTGAATTATTTTGTTGTTTAGAAAGCCTTTTTTTTGTTAGTCTACAAATTTTTAGGAAATAAATTTAAGCTGAGGGCCTCTCAATACAATTTCGCCTTAGGCCACAATATCTTTTGAGCCGCCCCTGAGTATCCCTGCAGCTCCTAAAAAGCATTGCAACAGTTTTTTAAGGCCTACAATTAAGCAGACAGCTTCAAATGTAACATGTGGCATCCATGTGAAGCGGCACGCGGTGAGCAGGCCACGAGGCACAAGGCGGGCATGCAAAAGGGATACTTGTTGGCCATGCAACGGTGACACATGCGTGTCACTTGAGCATGACACATGTTTGCACCTAGGTTCCTCTTACCTTTTTTTTACTTCTATACATACCTCATTCTACCTTCATCATTTGTACCAAGAACATCAGTTTCAAAAGAAATACAATATCTCTCTTCCTGCTTTTTTGATACATCTCTTATTGTCTTGTATTTTATTATTATTATTATTATTATTATTTTCTTCGCCCATTTTTATTTGTCCTTGCTTTGATTTTACACACCCTTTAAAATGTAATAAATAAAATGACAATTTTAATATATCACCTCAATTCTTTTTTTTAAATTAGAATGTTCAAATTACTACTCCCTTTGTTCACTTTAAACTTTTTACGTTGTTTAAGAAATAATAAATGAAGTGCATAATTTATGAATGTGCTCATATTAATTAGTGCATATTTTTATTGGATTTGAAAAATGATGTGAAGTGAGTAGTTAATACTATAGGTAAAACAAGAAAAAAAAGAGTATCATTCTCTTAATATGTTAAGTAAAAGTAAAAATATATTTTAGAAATACTGGATAAATAAAAGTGAACGGAAAAAGTAATAAAAAGACGATTTTAGACCAATCTTGTCCCTTAAGGAAAGTGATTGTCATTTTTCCATCCAATCTCAGTCCTTGAGTACCCTTTCCTCTCCCTTGGCCAAAAAGTAAAGGAACCACGCAACACCATTTAACCCCAACACTTGAATGAAGTTGGGATTTTCATCTTCCGCCTCTTCGTCGCCGGATACAGTTGCTGGACCATCGGCTACAGTGCGGAGCGATTTCGAGTTTAACTGCACCATCTACTGATTCCGTTAATGTGCCTTGTAAAACTACTACTACTCCCTCCTTGCTTTCTGGTAGTGCTTCTTCCGCCTCTCCGTGGGCGGTACAGTTACCGGAACGACTTTCAGTTCAACTGCACCATCTACTGATACCGCTACTAGTACTATGCCTCCTAAAACTTGCACACATTTCGCTTTTTCTCCAAAACCTTGCGATTCTACTTACTCATATTTTATTTTGTGTTCTGCAGTGCCTCTGTTTTCGAATGCCAGCTGCTCAACAGAGATTTCTTCATCGTCTTCGGTTTCGGCAATGACTACTACAGTAACTGCCACGTCAGCGTCTTCTCTCTCTGGAAAAGCATCTGCATCAACTTCTTCTTCTTCTTCTTCACAACAACAACCGATCGCCTCTGCAACGGAATTTGGTAATGTTTTCTTCCTTTTTTAAATGTCCAATTGTTTAAGCTATGTGCGTTGTTAATAAGGACCGATTAAAAGCACTGAAACAACTTCTCTAACCGTTTCGCCTATTGCTCCTTCGGATTCACTATCATCTGCCACGTCATCGTCTTCGGTTTCGGCAATTTTTTGATGTCTAATGTTTAAGTTGTGTGCGTTGTATGATTGAAGGTTTCATTCAATGTTAGGAAGAGAAATTAATTTCAATTCCTAGTTGTGTGATTTCTGTTGCTTAATTCTAGTGTTGATGTACAGTTTTCTAATTGCTTAGGGAAGTATATTTAGGGTTAAATTCAGTACAAGTTCCTCTTCCAATCATTTTTGTGTTGCTTGCTCCAATATTTGGCCATACATTTTGATAAGCATTCTACTTGGGAATTTTTTGGAACTGCTTTGGATCTTGAAAATATTTTGAAGATAAATTTTCAAAGTCTGATCAAATTTCATGGCCAAACAGATATTGATGATAAGTTTTCAAAATCTGATAAAACAAATCTATGGCCAAACACTAGCTTAGATTCCTCTGCTACAGCAAGGTATGCGCCTCTGTTTTCCTGGCTTCTGACTAGTATGCCTTTGTTTGGACTATTCTCGTTCGATTTGGTTAACCTTAGAATAGGACTTTTGAGGAAAATTAGAGGCCAATTTGCCATCGTGCACCAAAGCAAGCTATGCTTGATGATAGGGCTAGAGCTTGTGAAGATGATATGTATCTTACCTCAACTCCTTTAGGTCAGCCTCACTCTTTCTTTTCATCGGCTAGCCATTGAGCTATTTGAGAGTATTGTAACATTTATATTGCCCTCATTTTTGCAATGTCATGAGTTATTTTTCCATAGAGTTTTCCGTAGGATCTTTAAAAAAAGGTAGCCCTCATTTTTGCAATGTCATGAGTTTTTTCCATAGAGTTTTGTGTAGGATCATAGGT
The DNA here is from genome assembly GCF_019175385.1 of Lycium barbarum. Classification (NCBI taxonomy): domain Eukaryota; kingdom Viridiplantae; phylum Streptophyta; class Magnoliopsida; order Solanales; family Solanaceae; genus Lycium; species Lycium barbarum. Next base: position 23,922,308 of record NC_083341.1, read on the forward strand.
ATGAAGTACGATGTTCCTTTTTGAGATATTTTTGCCAAGTACCTTTCGAATTATCTTGGTTGGCTACCATAGCTCTTTAAAAAAAAAAAAAAAAAAAAGAGAGAGCTCAACTCAGCCCTTGGGAAAATGATCAAGTTCTAGCGGCCTTGCTGGTATGTTTGCTTGTGTAATGATCATGGTTTGCAGCTGATAAGAGTCCATTTCTTTGCTTTACACTCTCCTACATTTGTCTTTTAAGTCAACTAAGTGAAATTATTACTTTCCAACCTTTCATGTTGCTGACCTTTTTTTTGTTTATATGCAGTAACTGTCCCTGATAGCTGCCCCCCCGAGAAGGACGAGGTTGCTGCAATTTTGGCAAGGCAACGTGAGAAGTTTTTGTCCTGCCAAGCTGCTAGGCCAGCTCAAGGCAGAGGGGAAAATGAAAGGCACGCTTGGGTCTTTGGAGCCACGGGGTTTGAAAGTACAAGCTCAAACAAGCCCGTCGGTGATGCTGCTCATATACCTGCTGCTACTGCTGAACAGAAGTATGGAGAGTCCAAGCCGTGCAGTGTTCCCAGCTCGCAGCCTGCTGGGGAGGAGGAGCCTTACCTTCCACCTGTCGATCTTCTGGACTCAACAATCGATATGTGGGTACGGGTTGTCGCGAATAAGAAGACAGATCAAGAGGTCACTGAAGAGGGGCTTAGTCACTTTTACGATGTCAGTTTCTCTCCTTTTATTTTTCCTTGATGTAGTTAGCCTCTCCTTTCTCCTTTGTTTTCTCTTCTGTTTCCTTTCTTGACCTTTTTTTCTCCTTTTTGTAGGGCATTAACTATTTCTGTCTTCTGTCTGAACGCCTTCAAGTAGTCACTGACAAGTATAACGAGGCGGTAAAAGCCTATAGGAAGCTCGAGGACTCTGAAAGGGAGAGGCTTGAACATGAGTTGCATGGGGCTGCAAACACGATAACCACTCTCACTGATGAGAAGGAATCCCTTTTGCAGGTCCAGATGATCCTTCACCAGAAGATTTTCGAGCTTACAAAGGAATTGAAGGAGGCCGGTCCTGCTGCTATCCAGAAATACAAGGCCTCCTCTTTGTACAGACAGGAACTCATGGAGTATGCTGCTCCTTACATGGGAAAAGGGGTGAAGCTGGCCGTAGAGAAGATCAAGGCTAAAGACCCCACGTTTGACCTGAAGACCTACGGCCTGGAGATGTACATTCTTCCTCCTGAAGCTGATTACGACGAATTCTCATCAAACAAGGAAGGTGATGGTGGTGCCGATCAGGATCAGAATGAGGTGAAGCCAAGTGCTGCAGCTTGAACATTTGGTGGAAGGAGCAAGTTTATGAGATTTTGTTCATAGATGTGTTGTTGACGTAACTGCCGAAGATGGCAATGATCCCCTGAGCTTAGCATGAAGCTCTTTTTGTTTTACCTATGCTTAGCCAATGCTACTTTTTTGGCTACTCTGTCTCTGTAACTAGTATGTTTTGCTGCTGCATGGAAATTTATGGAGGCGTTAATAGAGTATGTAATGAATGTGCTAAGATCATGTCTCTGCAGTATATAAGATGTTACTTTTGTCTGTGCAGTGTGCTGTGATTTTTCGGAGAAGTGAACCAGAAAGAGACCTATTACTTTAAAGAGTTTAAGTCGTATACACGTGTGTAAGAAATTCTTACACTTATTTTCAAGGTTACAAGTTCCCACATTTTAGGATGGTTACATGTGG